>NW_021703781.1:44887211-45099857 GCF_005190385.1 Monodon monoceros
GAGCAAAGGTGGGGGGCAGAGAGGATGGAGCAGAGAGGGAGGGGGAACAGAGAGGGGGGAGCAGGGGGACGAGGCGGGGACCAGGGAGGGGGAGCAGAGGGGGCAGAGGGGAGCCAGAGAGGGGAGCAGGGAGGGGAGCAGAGAAGAGGGGGCACAGGGGAGCCAGAGGGGGGAGCAGGGATGGGGGAACAGAGAGGGGGGAGCAGGGAGGGGGGAACAGAGAAGGGGGAGCAGGGAAGGGGGAGCAGAGGGGGCAGAGGGGAGCCAGAGAGGGGAGCAGGGAGGGGAGCAGAGAAGAGGGGGCACAGGGGAGCCAGAGGGGGGAGCAGGGATGGGGGAGCAGAGAGGGGGGAGCAGGGAGGGGGGAACATAGAGGAGAGATTTCGAGGGAAAGGGTCTGAGACAGGAAAGCAGAGAGCACAGCAACAGGCCAGAAAGGAGAAAGGAAGGAAGCAGCTTCCAGGGTGCAGGCGGGGAGGAAAGGGCCCAGAGGAGGGAGCAGTGAGGGCAGAAGGAGGCTCAAGGGATGTGCTTGCTAAGCTACGGTCCCCCCATCCCCCCACGTTGAATAAAAATGTTGAAATTACGCATGTGAGGTGAGGGGTTTTTCGTTTGAACCGCGGTTTTGTATCTTCAGCCACAGCTAAAAGGAAAGCGAGGTGGAGACGAGAGCGTGGTGGCGAGGCTGGACTCCCAGCACCACCCCGGCAGGGCCTGGTCTCCATCCGCGGGGGTCGCGTCTCCTGCCCCAGGTGACACTGCCTACAGTCCCTTCGGGACACCAAAGGAGCAGGACCCTGCCGGCCCCGTGCCTGCTGACGCTGAGTCTCCCCTGGCGGCCGAGGCCACCTCCTGCAGCGGCTCCCCTGAGCCCTGCCAGCTGCCGCTTCCCCAAACTGCGACGGCCTCAGAACCGCTCTGGCGCAACCTTGACGCCGCCCTTCCTCTTCCGTCACCTGCAGAGGGAGAGCGGGGTCAGGCCGCAAAGGCTGCCTCCGACTGCCTTTCATTTTCTTCAAAACGCCTTCCCCCTTTCTATTGTCCTGTGTTGTATGTCCCCGAGGCTTTCCTAAAGTAAGAGACTCAGGCTAAAAAAAAGGCAGAACACACCCGGGGCCCCAGAGGCTAAGAAGGAAGAGTTGCGTGTAAATAATCAGTTCACTTTGCCTTGGAGAACGACCAGGCTGGAAGGGCCCGCAGACAGCATAGTTGTTAGCCAAGAGCTGCGGGCCAGAAGCCTGAAAAATTCCACAGTCTGAGCCAAGTGGTCAGATCACTGGCTGCCTCAATCAGAAAAACTCTGAGGCCAGGTCTGGCCAGCCCAGGAATGGCTGCCATCGTGGTGCGTCTCAGCAACCCCGCACTGGTTTATCTCTTGGGTTATGATTTCAAGGACAGAACCACTGTAGGCTTGACAGGAAGCCATGCTATTGCATGTCAATTTGGGGGCTTTTAAAAACATTACACCTAATCTACTTGAAAGACGCTAAGCTATTAAGTACAGAAAGTCAGGCAATTCCTCTCTGAACCGGACTCTGCTGTGTATCTCGGACCCTTCTGAGTTCAGGCTTCCACGTTTCTGTGCCTCATTTTTGCTTTGCATCGTTAGACTCTTAGGATGCTTTTAGGTATTACTCAACTGCCTGGACCGTCCATTTTCTGAACAAACTCACATAGATGGCATCTGCCCAGTGCTTCCAGAGGCTCAGGGCTGGCTTGGAGATAATTACATTTAATTATGCTTGCATATCACGTAATAGTTTGCAAACACTTTCCCCGTGCAGTATTCCACTGAAGCCTGAAACAACTCTGCCAGATGGGTACAATTATTCCCCATTTGTTGATGAGGAAATGGAGGGCCAGAGAGGTGAGCTGACTACCCCAAAGTCTTAGAGCTCGTGGCAGGTCCAGATTTCCTGCCTTAAACTGTGAGCCTTTCCACCACACCTGTTGCCTGTCAATGACAGAAAACTAAAGATAATAACTAATATGGATTGAGTTTTTACTGTTTGCCAGGCACCATGCTAAGTACTTTAACATGCATTATCTCATTTAGTTTGCTCAACAGATACAAGAGGGAGCTGATGTTATGATCCCTATCTTTAGATAAGAGAACGGAGGCTTAGAGGGATTAAGTAAATTCCTCATCAACACATGAAGTAGTAAAGGGACCTAAATCCAGCATGTTGGATCCCAGAGCTGGTTCCCTAACCCCTGACCGCTTACGCAGCAGGCAAGAGTTAGGGCATCCAGGTAAACTTGGGTCGTTATATTTAATTGTCTAAATGTTTCCTTGTCTCCTGTTTAAAATTCTCAGTGCTCTGGGATACCAAAAGCCCTGTTCACCAAATCCTCTGCAGACAACACAATTAAACTGGTTGCCAGGTGCCCTGGTTTGGGGTGATGGAAGAGAGCAGGAGGTTTGGGGGGACAGAAGGGAGCGTGAGCCTGGCATGGAGAAGGAGGAAGGTGTTTTCCTTTCTGATATGGCCACAGTGACAAGGACTGAAGGGCAGGATGGTGTTGGTGCCGTCACTTCTTTCCAGCCATATGTGCAGTCACAGTCTTTTTTTATAGTGCCACATATGGCACTTTCTTAATTGAATTTTTCATAATAATTGATCTGACCTGTATCATTCTGTTAGTTTTAGCAAAACAAACTCTGACAGGTTTTGATATTAGAACTAAAAATATGTTTTCAACTAGCTGAGGAGCCATAAAGCAGGCTGAAATCATGCTAATGATAATGTACAATCTGCTTGCTACCATAAAGTTCTTATTATTTACATGGAGCAAACCATCCAGAGATAATGTGAGCCTTGAGTCTCCTTCCAGTTTTTACTGATCTTCTCTAATCTACCAAATCTACCTCCCCGCTAAGGGGAGGGCTGAGAAAAGGCTCCCCAGGTCACCTTGCTGTGTCCTTCCTGTTGCCTCAGTGTGTCACGTGGAGAATTCCTGGTGCCACTGCTCAGGAATCTGTGGGATGGCCATCCTCGATGGGGCTGGAGGGTTATTTCAGTTAAAAAGCCCATGTTTCAGGGAGGGGAGAGGCACGCTCATGTTCTCAGGGGTTTCTTTTCAGGCATCTTCTCTGAAACAATCCTGGTGACATTCAGTAGGGTGGAGCGAGCAGACTGCCCTCACCTGGGCTCCACCTGCACTGGCCTCTTCCCATCCACCTCTCCACACAGGGCAGAGATTCTGCAGGGCTGAGGAACTCCATTCCACTCAGAGCCCATGCCCCTCCATACTTCAGGTGCCAGAACCCCAAATTCCTGCCCAAACAGCCCCAAACCCACTTCCGCACCCAGGCTTCTCCTCTGGGTCTGACATCCTGAGGGTCCGCCATGCTGTTGGTATACCCCCCGAGTTCTGAGGGGTGTCAAGAGGCAGCTAAGGCAGGGGGCTCTGGGTGAAGCTTGGACATATGGTTCTAGGGGTCTGTATACATGTCTCACAGTGTGGGACAGAGCTGGGGGGTGGAAAAGATGGAGTATGGCCTTGGGCTAGGGGCCTCCTTCTACCCATGTTCACTGAGGAGCTCTGAGGAGTTCGAAATTTGAACTTGGCCTTCCAGGTCATTATGAAGGTCTATTTGCTAAGGCAGGGGGTTAGAACATATTTTCTTCAGCAGTTCGTTATGCTTACTTATGCCTGTTATGTACTTAGACATGTGATATGGGGCTCTCCGTTGTATTCTTGCTCCAGCCCATGAAAAGGTAATGATGGGCCTGAGAGGGTGAGGACCGAGCTTGATGGAACTTATAGGTGGAGTGTGGGGTGGGCAGACATCGGACTTCTTCTTTCCTCACTCTCAAGGTGATGGGTTCATGGAAAGAGTCTCACTAAAGAATGGGAGGAGCAGGGGACTTGGCTTCTCCATTTGGATTTGTGATCAAGTAGCCAAGTGTCCTGGGCCAGCTCCTTTGAGGGCCTCAGCTTCCCGGTGGATAAAGTGAGAGAGGATGGATTAGCATTCCCCCAAGTGAGTTACTGGACCACTTGCCCTGCCACATGACCTATGAAAAAGGGGTTCCATGGTCAATTACATTTGGGAAACAAAATTCTTCTTTGAGAGTCTTAATGCATATTTGCATAATAAAGCCTTCTAGAAATCCTAGAGTTAAAAAAAAACTGGTTAATTTTAATTAACCTTGTTTCTTACACCAAGCATTTATTGAGTGTTTACTGTGTGCTAGGGTCTATGTACATTTGTTTAATTATCACACCAGCCCTATGATGTAGGTATTATTAGCATTCCTTTTCATAGCTGTGGAAACCAGGACTCAGAGAGGCTGGGTAACTTCCCCAGAATCAGGACTGAAGCCTTGCCATCTGACCCTGGGGCTGAAGTCCTCACTCATCCCCAAAGGCAGTCTTGTGATATCTTTCTTTCTTGTGAGTCATGGAATCTTTTTTGTGCTTTTCTCTTTTGGTGTTTATTACCACAGGCTAAGAGAAACCTTCAGTGCACTTCATTTTTATTAGAAAGAAATTTTTTTCATTCTAAACGTTTTTTAACATAGGATCAAATATACAAACGGCCAATAAGCACATTAAAAGATGCTCAATGTTATTAGTTTTCAGAGAAATACAAATCAAAGCTACAATGCCATTTTGTACCCACTAGGATGGCTATAATCAAAAAGCCCACAAAATAATAAATGTTGGCAAGGATATGGAGAAATCAGAACCTTCAAACACTGTTGGGGTGAATGTAAAATGGTACAACCAATATGGAAAACATCCTTGTGGTTCCTCAAAATTTAAACATAGAACTAACACAGGACCCAGCCCTTCTGCTCCTTGGTATATGTTCAAGAGAAATAAAACTATTAATGTACACTGAAAAACTTGTATACAAATGTTCATAGCAGCATTTTTCGTAATAGTCAAAAGGTGGAAACAACCCAAATATCCATTAACTGATGCATGATGAACAAATTATGGTATATCCATACAATGAAATATTATTTAGGCATAAAAATGAATGAGGTACTGATACATGACACAACATGGATGAAACTTGAAAACATTATGCTAAGTGAAAGAAGCCAGACACGAAAGGCCACATATTATATGAGTTCATTTACATGAAAGGCCCAGAATAGATAAATCTATAGAGATAGAAAGTAGATGAGCGGTTGCCTGGGGCTGGGGAGTAAGGGGGGATAGGTGGGGGAGGTGATAGTCAAAAAGTTTATAGTCCCTTTTCGTGGTAATGCAAATGTTCTAAAGTTAATTGTGGTGATGTTTGCACAACTCTGTTAATATGTTAAAAACTATTGTTTATCATACTTTAAATGAGCAAGTTGTGTGGCATGTGAATTATATCTCAGTAAAGCTGTTACCTCCCGAAACCTCCCACCATATTAAAGACAATTTTGAAGAAGAGAGGCTAGCCTACCCCAACGCCACAGTCTTTCATGTTTCATCTTTCCTTCTTATCGCTGTTCACTGCACTGCAGGAGCATGTGCACGTATTCCGTTACTCACGCAAATAAGACAGCAGTGTGGCCAGTAGCAACGCTATTTATTGATTGATTTCTTCGCTGATTCGCTCACTGATCATTCTTTTATTTATCCATTCATCCGGTGCACATCCGTTGAGCCCCCCTGTATGCCAGGCACTAGGTGAGGATAGAGCTATGAGTAGAGTAGACAAGATCTCAGTTCAAAAGAAGCTCTCCGTCCTCTTGGGGCAACTGAAAAGCGCACAGGCAATTGCAGTGCAGTGTGAAAATGCTGAGAAGGGGAGTCTTGTTGTAAAGAAGGTCATGAAAAACTCTCAGAGAAGTGATGCCTCAGCTGACTGCTGAAGGGTGACACGTCTGGGCAATTTCTAAGGTCTTTAAATAGTCAGAGACAGTTAGGGAGTGGGGTGACCAAACAAAATAGGACCTGATGACCATTTTAAGGAGGCTGTGCTAAAACTTGATGGCAGTAGGGAGTCAGTGAAGGCTTTTAAGCAGGGCAATGGTGTTCTTTTCAAATTACTGTAATTGAAATATCCATACTTGCATGGTCTGTGTCTCCTCAAAATTCATATGTTTGAAATCCTAATGCCTGATGTTATGGTATTAGGAGGTAGGCCTTGGTGAGGTGCTTAAGCCATAAGGGTGGAGTCCCCATGAATGACCTTATAACAGAGGCTCCAGAGAGATCCCTAAGCTCTTCCACCATGTGAGGACACAATGAGAAGGTGCCACCAGTGAATGAAAAAGAGGGCCCTCACCAGAACGCGACCTGGATCTGGCGCCTGGATCTTGGGCTTCCCAGACTCCAGAACTGTAAGAAATAAATTTCTCTTGTTAAAAGCTACCCAGGGCTTCCCTGGTGGCGCAGTGGTTGAAAGTCCGCCTGCCGATGCAGGAGACGCGGGTTCGTGCCCTGGTCCGTGAGGATCCCACGTGCTGCGGAGCGGCTGGGCCCATGAGCCATGGCCGCTGAGCCTGCGCGTCCGGAGCCTGTGCTCCGCAGCGGGAGAGGCCACAACAGTGAGAGGCCCGCGTACCGCAAAAAAAAAAAAAAAAAAAGCTACCCAGTCTGCAGTATTTTGTTATAGCAGCCCAAACTAAGATGATACTATTTTGTATTCTCTAATATTTCATTCAAAATATTTTTCTAGGTTTCTACACAGGTTTCATAATTATTGTTTATAAAGGCTGTATATTTAATCAAATGGACACTATGTTTTATTACAATTATATCTCCATTGTTGAGACATGAAGGGTTTTTTCCCCAGTTTTTCTCTCACAACCCTTCTCTTGTTTTAGTCAACACAGCAATGGACATCTTCATTTTCTCATGCATAAAAATTACCCCCTCCTGCCCATTCCCCATTCTGGTTAACACTGCAATGGACATTTTACTCATATTATTTTTCTAGCAGTTATTTCCAGGATTGACTGTCAAAGGGATTGAAAATCTTTCAGCTCTGACTTGGTTTCACCAATGCACTTTCTAAATAGGCTGTGCTAATTGATACTCTCTTTAGCGGCACAAGATAAGTACAGCATTTCTTCATTTTCTCTTTTCCTCTTTTTGGTGAAGGGACCGTCTTTCTGGGTGTATCATTTGTCTAAATTCACCTGCTGAACTGTGTAAAGGCTGGACTGTTCATCACCTACGAGGCCTGACATACACAAAAGTAAGAAAACCACATAGAATTTGAGATTATTAGTCAGGGATGGAGTTTGTTTGAGAAGGAGAGTGTCAGAAACATGAGTTAAGTAAAGTAAAACCAAGCTTACATCACTAGTGTTGTTCATGCAGTTTTGCCAAGTTCCTTACCCTATAGTTTTCTGTCAGAATTTGAATTTTTTCCTTGATGGTCATGGTTGCATTATTTTTTAAAACCATTTTGGAGCCTTTTGTCCAATCAAGAGAATCCAATAGGGAAAGGCACTGGTCTTTGGTTTCATAAAAACCTATTTAGATAGAATGTGGCATTAATGCCTTCCTCTGAAATACTGTCAAAATAAAAATGACATTTACACATTCTTGTTACTACAGCACATAAAAAAAGAATGACCTCTTATTCTGTGGAGCCCTACAAGTAATAATGTATTTTTATAACAGCAGTAGCAGTTACTTTAGCTAGATTAATGTTTGTCTTTAGCAGGAAAAGTTGGTTCCAGGAAGGTTCCAGCTGAAGGAAATTGTCTTGGCTAATGTTAGGCTTGTAGGAGAGGTAATATATAGCATGTTGGCTTCAGAATGATGGATTTGAATCTTGAATGTGGAAGTGCATCACTTCCTCTTTGAGATCTCTCTGCCAGAACACTGGGGTATGGGAAACTTCAAAAGAGTGGAATCTATGCTATACAGAGAGTCAGGAGAAGCAGGATCTAATCTCTACTCTGTCCCTCATTAATTCATTCAGTATCTGTAAGGTCCTGGATAAAAACTTTTTGAGTATCCTGATAAAGCCCACATGGATTTATTGTAGGAAAGTAACAAGGGATGCTTTAGTACTTGCAAGGAAAAGGACATCGAACTCTTCCCGGAGATCGTCTTATCTGTTGGTTAAAACATGTTGGCAATGTCTGGGGCCACCAATGCCAAGCCAGCTTGTTCAGGAGACTGAGGGATTTAGTAATGGGAAGACTTGATGACAGGTACTGTGGAGCATGGTGTGAGTGTCAGGAAACTTGAGTCCTGGCGTGGCTCATCTGCCCTATTACTGGGACTTGAACATCTCAAGTATCTTCCCTGACTTTTAGGGAAGTATTGATATCTTCAACCATCAGGGGAGTTAGCTGGTTTTGTGGTATCTGTGGATTTCTTCCAGCTTGGGCATTTGGTGGTTCTCTGATTTTTTCTGAGGAAGTTCCAGTCTCTGCATTTATTTCCACATGGAATTTTCATGGTCTTGAATGGACCAGCTCCTGGAATCTCATCATAAATAACTGTCTGTTAAGGTGACTCCCCTGTGCTATTTTGATCATACTGCTGAAGTGTAGTTGGGATGGCATATGTTATCATGTATTGCCAAGTGGAAACAGAGGAAGAAAAAGACAGCATTCATATTTCATTCAGGTTTCCGTAAGGGTTACACACAGTCCAATGAGTGAAGGGCTTGGAGAACTGGGGGCATTAGGTAATGGTAGAAGGTCTCTTTTTGTGAAATAAACAGGGTGTCAATAGGATATTCAAAGGTTAGGAAGTTGGAAATAAAGAAAAGTTGCAGGCGGTCCAGGTAGAAGACCTATGTCTCCTACTTTGTTGAAAATAAATTTTGGTTGATTCTTAGCTCAGCAGGAGAAACCTAAATCATCCCACTGACAGGATTCAGGAGATTTCGTGTCACGTGAATGTCTATTACTTTTCAGAGATCGTGTTCAGCATTTGACTCCTGCATTTTGCCTTGGTGGGCATATGCACCTTATAAATATTATCATTTTCAGGAACAAAGAAGCCCCTCGTGATGTATGAGATGCTTACATAAGTAGACACTCTGCGCTTGCTGGTTGCATGATTGAATCAATATTATGAAAATTCCCCTTTCATTATGTTCTTCATGATTTTTTCCTCATATGATTAGATTTTATTCAAGTCTCAGGGTTGTTTTAGAACGGAAAACAACCCTGAGACTTTTCAACCAGCTTTGTTTAAGAAAGGTGAGTGTGGAAGATTGGGATAGGGAAGTGAGGAGGGGTCATTTTGTCCCAGCTAGATCCTTCTCTCTGAAGAGGATTTGGATGTAGAATTAATTAGGCCTTTAGAGCAGAACAAGTACATCTTCTTCTGCCCTTGTTTTCTATCTTCTGTTTCCATGAAACCAGCTCGCTAGTCCCAACCACAAGCTCTAAGATTTAAGAGCTGGTGTGGAATTTGTAAACATCCCATCTTGAAGATGTTCTTCTAGGTTGCAAGAGCTCAGTTCAATGAAGAACACAACTTCCAAACAGCTATTCTGGGTTCTTGTGACAACCTCCCACCTGTGGGAGGAGTTTGTATTCATACATTGAGCCTTCTCTACAGGCTCGGGTGGCAGGTCACATTATTCCTTGGCCAAGGCAGTAGTTTCTTCCCACAATTAGTACAACTAAACCATAATAGTAAGAGGCTTAGATAATTGTGGTTCATGTACCTGTGGTTTGTCTTTCTGGTTCGCAGCCAGGGAATCCCTGGGATTTACCAAATATTCTATGTAGAAATTAGTTGCTGATATAGGGGAATGAAGATTACATACTGTGATGGTTAATTTAACGTGTCAATTCAAGTGGGCTAAGGGATGCTTAGATGGTGGTAAAACATTATTTCTGAACGTGTCTGTGAGGATGTTTGGGAAGGAGAAACACATGTGAATCAGTAGACTGGGTAAAGAAGATCTCTCCCATCAACGTGAGTGGGTATCACCCAATCCTCTGAAGGCCTTAACAGAACCAAAAGGTGGAGGAAGGAAGAATTTTCTCTCGTTTGAATTAGGATATCCATCTTCTCCTGCCCTTGGGCATTAGCACCGTCAGTTCTCAAGCCTTTGAACTCGGACTAGGATTTACACCATTGGCTCTTCTGGTTCTCAGGCCTTTGGGTTTGGACTGGAATTACACCAGCAGCTATCCTGGGCCTCCAGCTTGCAGACAGCAGATGGTGGGACTTCTCAGCCTCTGTAATCATGTGAGCCAATCCCTCAGAATAAATCTCTTTCTATATATCTATATATATCCTATTGGTTCTGTTTCTCTGGAGAATCCTAATTAATTCACATACTAAAGCTTTTTAAAATTACTACTACTGAGAACAATCAAATCCTTTGATTAATGCACAAGCATTTATCTTCTCAGCATGTAAAATGTGTCAGGCACTGGGGATACCTCCAGATTAAAGAAATGGCCCCTTATCTCAAAGCACTCTCTCTGGTGGGTCAGATTAATAAGCAAACCCCAAAGTACAATAGTGCAATAGTGTCAACAGGGAAAAGACCTGAAAAAGGCATCCCAAACTGAGGGCAACACGTGCAAAGAGCACAGCCCTAAAAAGAACATACCTTTGTAAGAACCACAAATAGTATGGGATGGCAAATGTACAGCGCATGTGTGTATTTAGGGGTAAGGTTGAATGAATAAGTGGTGAGGGATGAAGTTGGAGAGGGAAGAAGAGGCCGAGTCACAAAGGCCCTGCCTCGTGTACCATTTGAAGGAGTTTGATCTTTATCCTTTACTGATAAGGTGGGGAAGCATCCAAAGATTTTAAGCATGAGAATGACATTCACTCAGTAATTCAGCAGATATTACCAGGTACTGACTATGTGCCGCGTGGTTTTAGGTCCTGAGTTTACAGCAGTAGAGACTGCTGGGCTCGTGGCAGACACTATATGATGTGCATTTGAGAAGAAACTGTGTGGCAGCAACATGGGGGTAGATTGGGCTTAGGCCAAGTGAGAAGTGAGAATCCTAGGCTCATTGTTTTACCTGCATGGAGACTGTCTGGGATGTGTTGATTGTTATTTTCAGCAGCCCCCAGAGTAGGACAGTAGCTTATTTGCAGTACTTAAAAATTTTTTTGAAACACTGTGACCTGGGTAGGTGCTCATGAGAAGTCTGATGAATCAGCAAGCAGGACATTTATAGAAATAAAAGTCACAGTTTTTATATAATAGGTGACTGAAAGATAGAAACACAAGCAAGACAGAAGTTGTACAAAGAATCTGGGAAGTGACCTTAGGACATACCTTCACTTAGGAAAGTGAAGGCAGGGAAGAGGTTATATAGCCAGCTGCCCGCCTGGGAAATGGAGTCTAAGCCCACTGGGGAATTCGGGGAGACAGTGTAGAACACAACTGTCTCAACTAAAGGGCTAGGAGGCTGGAGTGTTTATTTCACCAACTCCTAGCCTCTCAGTGGGTAAGGGCTGCTTGCAAGGACATCAACTTCCAGTTTGCCCTGTTCATGGACTAACCATACTCCTAAGGCCAGAGGGTCCAGGTGATCATGGTGATGAGGTGGATGCTAAGGAGGGGCAGCGATGGCATCTGTTGTGGGAATGAATAATTCTGGGGTGCTTTTCATTCATTCATTCATTCATAGGTACCGTACTCTGTATTTGCAATAATATGTATAAAACAACAATCCTAAGGATTAGATTAGGTTAGTGGTTCTCAACTGGGCAATTTAGCCCTTCAGGGGACATTAGCCAAAGTCTGGAATCGTTTTTGGTTGTCACAGCTGGGCTGGGGAGAGTGCTACTAGTATCTAATAGGTAGGTCAGGGGTGCTGTTAAACATTCTATAATGCACAGCACAGACCCCACCCCTACACTGCTGTCCCAACCCCACAAAAACATATCCAGTCTGAAATGTAAGAAGTGCTGAGATTGAGAAACTCTGGGTTATATTACTGCTATTTCAGAAATAAGAACTCCAAGTTTCAGAGAAATTGAATAACATTTTTGGGCTTATAAACCCGGTGCATGGCCCAGCCAGGATTTGAATCAAGGTTTATCTGCTTCCAAAGCCCGCGCTTTTTGATTTATGTTGGTTTGCCTTCCAGAGAGAAATTGAGAGAGAGAGAGAGAGACAGAGAGAGAGAGAGAGAGAGAGAGAGGGTGGGGGGGACTCGAATACCAGAGGCTCACTGAAAAAAGCCTCAGCATCAGTACTGGCCATGTCTTTTGGCCCAAGACTTCAAAGGAGCCTGGAGCTGGCTGGAACTGGAGGGAGGTGGGGAGAGAGAACACCTTTCCCATCTCTCCCTGGCTTCTCTTTCCTGGGCAAGTTGGGGCAGGCTCAGTGGGCACAGATCCCAGAACTGCATACCAGGGCTGGCAAGGCGCCCTTAGCTGGAAGCCCTGACTCCTTCCCAATGCACAAGGACGCCCTTCTCTGCCAAAGCTGGCTGGTGGTTCTTTCTGGAATGGCAACTCTCCCCATCCCCCTAGACTTGGGACAATCTTCTGGCAAGCATATGTATTGAAGAGTTACAGGTGGTGCAGACACGGTTTGGAAGAAATCCCAGCTGGGCCTCCTCCCAGGAGTCTTCTGATCACTCACCAGATAACTCTAGCTGTTTGCAGAATCCCAGGAATCTTCACTGCTCCAGGAAAGCAGCTTCAAGGGCAGCAAGAGCTTCTGAGAAGCTACAATAATTCTGGAAGCTGAAACCGATTTGTCCTTTTGTCTCCTTCGGTTAGGACTATTTTTGCAGTACCACTAAGTTGTCCATTTTTTTTCCTTATGGTGGGAATGAATACAAAAATTAAGAGGGAAAAAAATTAAGGAGTGGGAAATATGGAGGAAAGAAGGAAGGCTCGAAACCTGGTGACTTGATCCAGGTACTTCCATGTCTCTGAAATTGACCTCTTTCTTTTTTGGGACGTGAAGTATACATTGTTTTTCTTTAGGCATAGGATATAGGCTCTTTTCAAGAACTTTCAGCTCTGTAGTGTCAAGTCTTCTGGTTTCCAGACCTACATCCTGCCCTAGGGGGAATTCACATCTATCACACATGCTGTTCCTGGTCTGTTTAATCAAACTTTCATTTGATGTTGGTTGGAATTTCACATGTGGATCAAGTATAGAAAAATTAAATGATTCCAGCAGCTTTAGTCTAAAGGGAATCATTAACCTTTGGCATCAAATAAAAATTTAAAACCTAGGACATCTCAGTAATATGCTTTTGGAGGCATCGAGTAGTAGCTAGTTTACTTGCTTATTCATTATTTCATTTCTTGCACTTACTTGCCAAGTAGTCATTGAGTACTTAGCATGTGGAAGGCTCTTAGTAGAGGCTGCAGGGATATTAAGGTACGTATGATCAAGTTCTTTCTTGTCCTTGAGAGCTTAAAATATAATGGGAAAGGAGAGATAAAAAGCTATCTCACATTGCAGGATATAAATGCTATAAGAAAAGTATGAGAAAGTGCAGTGATTCTTTTCTGTTCTACGCTATGAAACAACTCTGGCATGGTGATGAGGCAGCAAACGTAGGCTACCTTTTTAAGAAAATAGGTCCTGCAGAGGAAGAGAAAAGAATCTTTTAGTCTGAGGGGTAAAGTTTGGGGAACATATGTTGAGAGGGTTTGGTTCCCAAATAATTGAAGTTGCCTTAAAAACGTCTCATCCTATTCTCCCATAGGAGGCTCTTTAAAGCAGCTAACTTGTACTACATGTCACTGAACTCAAACTGTGGCCTGTGGACCACTGCTGGTGTGCAAACTGTTACCACTCCATGATGAGCTAAGTACAGAAATTGATGGTAATTGTTTAGAAACAGTTCGGCAATTTGACAGTAATTTAAGATTATTGATTCAACTCTAAAAAATTGGGGCCTGTGTTTTACATATCTTTAAAAAATTTTACTTTCTAGTAGTTTATTTTTATTGTACTTTTCAAAAGTATCGATCTGTAACACATTGGAAATAAAATAATAAAAAGAGCTATTCCTTACCATCGATCGTTTGAGAAGCACCGTATAAGTGATTGCTACATCTGTCTTCCCACTAGACTATACGCTTCTTCAGGGCAGGAGCTGTATTTTCCATCTCTATTTTATTCATTTCCTCTCTGATATTTATTATTTCCTTCCTTCTGCTGACTTTAGGCTTTGTTTGTTCTTTTTCTAAGTCTTTTAGGGGGTAGTTTAGGTTGTTTGTTTGAGATTTTTCTTTTTCTTTTTTTAACATCTTTTTTGGAGTATAATTGCTTTACAATGGCGTGTTAGTTTCTGCTTTATAACAACGTGAATCAGCTATACATATACATATATCTCCATGAGATTTTTCTTGTTTTTTGAGGAAGGGCTGTATCGCTATGAACTTCCAAGAACTGCTTGTGCTGCCTCCCATAGATTTTGTTCGGTTGTGTTTTAGGAGCTGTATTTTTCATGTTTGTGTTTCAGTCCCAAGCCTCTGAGTAGGTGCTCCTTAATTATCAGTCGAGTGAAATGGAAACGTATATGGGATTTGTATCAGTCATCTGTGCATTGCTTTCAACCTTTAAAAAGCCTATTTGCATTTTTCAGCTTGAATCAGCTCTTGCATTCGTACATTCATTACCTGTGAAAGCAGTGCTCAATGTGATTGTCCTAGTGAGACTTTTAACCTTCAGGGCTGCTGTTCTAGATTTTAGTGTTCTATTACTCTGTGAACGTGTGTTCCCTCACCATATCCATGTCCTCCATGAGCCTAAAGACCAAGTCCTTTCCACCCCTATTCTTTCTCCCTCACCTTCCAAACTTAGTATACTGATTGAACCTTTCCCTGTTTTATATTTTTCTTAAAAGGCAGAAACAGAAACTTTTTATAATGCCCACTGTTTTACTGACTTTTCATTCGTTCATTCCATCGATTCATTCATTCCACCACTTATCCCCCAAACATTTATTAAATACCTAAGATGTGCTTGACACTGTGCTAGCCACTGAGGGTACAAATAATAAACAATCTTCCCACTTTTTAGGATTTACAGTCTAGTAGGGGAGAGAGGCCTATAAATACAGAAGCATTCTAAGGAATGAAAGGTACTGGGATGGACAGCTATACAAGACACAGAAGAATCACAACATTCCAAGTGGTCTGTTTTAAGGTGGAATCCAGGAGCGGCACCACAGAAGAGGTGTTTCCTGAGTTGAGGTGTGAATGTGAGAAGGTGCTTGTCAAGGAGAGGCCCTGTTGGCAGAGAGCACTCGGGGAAGATGGATGGTAGAGGGACTGAGATCACAGACTCTGTGCCTGGTGCAAATTCTGACTATGCCACGTCAAGCTGTGTGACTTGGGCAAGTTAGTTATCTGAGCTGGCACACAGGTTCCTTCTAAGTCAGAAGGGAATACTAAGAGCCGCAGCTTCAAAGAGCTCTTGTGAGTTTTAAAGGAATATGTACATATATACACATATATGTGTGTATATATACACATATGTATATAAAGTGCTTTTAACAACATGCGTTTAGGGAATTCCATACATTTTGAAATGAAGTTTTGAGGGGAACAACAAACCAAACAAGCCAGTAGAGTTTCACCAGAGCTCATATCATGTGGAGCTTTCTATATAGGCTAAAGAGTTTCCACTTTATCCTGAAGATTATGTGGGGTTACTGAAGACTCTTAGCAGGGAGTAATATGATCAGATGTGTGTTTTAGAGGGTTACTTTGGCTCAGAATATGGAACAGAGTGTGCAATACCAGAATTAGCAAAATCACTTTGGAGACTACAGCAATCTTCCTGATGAGACGTTATAAAAACATGGAAAGGGAGAGGGGATGGATTTGGCCAATAACACTGAGATCAAACCAAAAGGACTGAGTGATGAATTGCATGATGGGAGAGGGTAAGGCATGACTCTCCTAGAACCTGACATGATGGGTAGTTGGGAGGTAGGGCATGGTAGCTTTCACAGAGATAGGGGCTACCAAAGGGCCAGCTTTGATGGAAAGGTGATGAATAAGTTTGTACCAGATATGCCTTATTCACAAATTTATAACAAATATTAAAGTTAATTAGTGATAGCAATGAGGATTATGTCCTTCAGTGCTTCATAAGAATTATGCCAAGCACTTACTATGCATTAATCTTATTTAATTTTCTCAGCAAATATCCCCATTCTTCAGATGAAAACACTGAGGCTCAGACTGGTGAAGTAACTTGCTACAGGTCTTATAGCTAGTGAGTAGAGGAGCAGGGATATGGTCACTCCTCTGGGTGCCTACAGAGACTGCATTTTTATGCCATTACTTAGAAATTGGAGTAAATAGTAGGAGAGTTGGAATTTAGGGAAAATGTCAACTTCCCAAATGGCTCTATCTTTCAGAAGTACTTATTTTATTTTGTCCTAGCTTTCAAAAGCCTGTAGAGACAAGGCAGAGGAAACACCCAGAAATGTTCCCTGTGTCCCAGAGTCTCTGAGCTACTTGGGGGTGGTGCTGGCTCTTCCCTGTGGCTTTATAATGCATTTTCCTCTCCCAGCCTATGTTGAGACTGCTCCAAACAAATGGCAGGTCTGTTATCCTTCCACTAATGGGTAAATTTGTCGACTTACTCTATCTTGACAATTGTCTTGCAAGAAACTTCTAAAAATTTAATTATTGGGAATGTTTAGTCACTGAAAAGAATTTCAAAGGGAATTTAAAAACAAATAAACAGATCCTGTCTTACCTACCCAATAAGATGTAGTGGGGGCCCAATGAGATGATATGTTAACTTTTGAAAATTACATGCATTTATTCAAATAAATATAGAATATGTTATTAGATCTTGACTCTTGTGCCTTATAAGCAAGGGCATCTTAATGCAGTCGCTCTGAAGGAAGTTAAAGGAATAAAGTCTGGGCAGAGATGCTGCAGAGGAGGGACGTATAGTGGGTGTGTTGTTGATCAGACACAGCAGATTTCTAGTTCTGTGACCTTGGGCTAATTTTCTAATACCTCGAAGCCTCGGTTTCTTTATCTGAAAGACGGGGATACTCATAGAAGCTCCTTCTAGGGTTACTGGGACTATTGTATAAGCTAATATGGTACTTAGTATAGGAACTGCCGCAGAGTCAAAGCAGCAAAAATAATAGCTATTGTATTCTTTTACTTTTTTTTATTTTTATCAGGAATATAGGTTTATTTCATTAAAAAACAAAAGAAAACAGATTCATCCCCCCAAAGAGTACTGTATCCTTTAAAGCGGCAGCAATCACAAGGCACATATGTACAAAATACCTCAAGCAAAATAGAAACTAAACATTGAAAAATATATGTTATTTAAAAAGATGTTGAAGACCATTTGTTAATATGAACATATATTATAAGATGACATTTTAAATATAATTTTATAATTAATATAATGAATGAAAAGTCAGATGACTCTTCTATTATTTTTCTTGATCACCATCTTGATCTACCTGATAATTTCACCGGACCAGCTGGGTGAGCTCTTATTTGTCAGCTGCTCTGTGGCACAACTGTTCTGATAGAAGGCCAGGAGGCCGCCTGGTTGCTGACCAGGGATTTTCTTTTGCCCATTAAAGTGCTATCATGTTCTTTATGCAAACCATAAACACACTGGCAGGAAGGAGGCCCTCCCCCAGGAGGTTGCCATGCGTCTGGTTTCCTGCAGCAGTGGCTCAAGAGGCAAAGGAGTGGTTTCACCTTACTTAGGGAGAAAAGATTCTGCTGAGTTTCTAAGTCGGGAATTCCCCCAATTGGCCAGAGTGCTGTCCCTTTCATCACCCATGTTCTCAGGTTCTTCTGAGAAAAAAGAAAAAGAAAAACTAAAAAGGAAAAGGAAAGAGCTCAACTCCTCTCTTGTCCCAGATCGCTTCTTTAATTGGCTGGTTTGAACGTGGCCCCGAGTACCCAGTGGCCGCGTTAGGGTTCAATGACTTGATCAGCTGTTTGCACTAGCACTTGTCCTAGTTATTCGATACTTTTTGCTGTAGGTCAAAGTGACTAGACATTCTGGTTTTGTAGGGACTGTCCTTAGTGACATGGCTCCCAGTGTTCCTTTTTAGCCACCGTATAATGTAATGTGGCCCCTTAGTATTCCCCTAGCCTCACACAGACTGGAGACATGAAGTGATTGCTCTTGCAATATGTTCATTGGAAGGATTAAACATCACCCTTCTTTCTTTCTTTAAACAGAGGCTGGAATTAAAATGGAGAATGTCCAGGGTAGCTTGTAATTGCAATCTGAAAAAACTGGGGACTCAAAAACCAAACAGCAATGTAATTTCTGTAGAAGAGGAGGCACAGATTTGGCTCAACGAGTTTGGAGAGGCAGGAGAGCGGCTTATTAGAGCAAATTGGAAATTAAGAATCAAACCCCCTCAGGAAAGTGGGTCCAAGCCAGTGTTAAGAAGAAAATTAATCAGAGGAAAGCCCTCAGATCAAGGCAAAGAAAGTGGCTCATGAAATAGAGAGTTCCAGCCTTGACACTCACTACAAAGTTTTGAGTAAACACTGTAACTGGATCTTTGCTGATGGTTTTCAATTTGACTTCCTACATTTTAAATGTATTATTAGCCAATGGAATTCTAACACTCTAGGATCAGAAGGGATGTTGGTGGTCATCTAGTCTAACTCCCAGATGAGGATATTTTGAAAGTGTGTGTACAGGCTGGGCTGTAACTGTGTCCCCATCCATGGTTATTATAATGAGATCTAGAGGATTACACTGGAAATTCTTTGTCCATTTGCAAAATTTAAATTGTTCTTGATTAGGTTGCTTCCCAGAACCTTTTTATATCATTTAGAATAAGATAAACTATGGTGGGGAAAGGTGCTTGAATGTTATCGTTGGGTTGCCTGCCTGCCTTTGAGATGTGGCAGTTTAAATGGTTTAGTTGTGGGCAAAGTGGGCACCTGCCATTTTAGAAAATGTGTGGCAGGGGGTCGGGGACATCTGACTTAGCCAAGATATTCTTGGTCATCAGAAGCTCACAAGATGTTGAATTAACTGGTAATCACTGTGTAATTTCTGATACACTTCCTTGGGATTTTTGTATCTGATATCATAGGAAGAAAGAATCACAGCCTAATAATAACAATAATGAAAGTTATTATTACAGCAGCTACTTTTACTGAGTGCTTACCAAGTGCCAAACACTGTTCTAAGTGTGTGTGTGTGTGTATGTACTCACACACACACACACACACTTTGTATATATTTATGTAATTACTTGTTTAATACCCACTATGGGTACTGCTTTTCACATCTTGTTGAAGAAATCGTTCTCTACTCTAAGGTCGCAAAGATCGTTTTTATTTTCTTCTGAAAGCTTTATAGTTTTGTCTTGCACATTTAGCTCTATAATCCTCCTGGAGTTGACATTTACATACAGTGTGAGTTAGGGGTCCATCGGCAATTTTCTCCACAAATACCCAATTGTCCCATTACAATTTATTGAAAGACCATCCTTTTCCCACTAGTCTTCAGTGCCACCTCTCATACATTAGATCTATATATGCATGTGTCTATTTCTGAGTTCTACTGTTTTGTAGTTTTATTTATGTATCCTTGGGCCAATACTACCCTCTCTTAGTTACTATAGTATATGTAGTTACTACACTGTCTTTAAATTACGGCTTGGTAACCGGTAGAGCTAATTCTCTCACCTTGTTTTTCTTCTTTAAGAGTGTTTTTGCTCTTCTTTTTCCTTTGCATTTCCATATAAATTTTAGAATCAGCTAGTTAAAACCATAAAAATAGCTTGTTGAGATTTTTATTGGAATAACAATGACTTTTAGAGCAATGTGGGAACTGACGTTTTTTAATAAGTTCTCCCATTCGTGAACATGGACCATCTCTCTTTTCTTTAATGACTCTCTCAGTAAAGATTCCTAGTTTTCCCCATAGTAGTCTCACGCATTTTTACCAGATTTATTCTTAGGAAATTGATGTTTTTGATGCTGTTATAAATGGTATCTTTCAGAAATTTTATTTTCTAGTTTTTATTGGTGGACTGTAATAATACAAATGATTTTTGTGTATTGATTTTGTATCCTATTATTCATTCTTACAATTTAATGCAGTTTCTTTTAGGCTTTCTATGTTCAGAATGATATCATAAGTTGTTTCCATATTGTGGCTATCGTGAATAATGTCTCAGTGAACATGGGAGGGCAAGTATCTCAACGAGATAGTGATTTCATTTACTTTGGATGTATATCCAGCAGAGGAATTACTGGATCATATGGCAGTTCTATTTTTAATTTTTTGAGAAACCCCAATACGGTTTTCCATAGCGGCTGCATGAATTTACACTCCCACTGACAGTGTGCAAGGAAGGCTCTGCACTTTGACTTTTAACTATCTCACCCACAAATCCACCACAACTCCAGTATGGATTTACAGCTTTTACTTTACATTTGGCAAATGCCTTAGGATTAAGCAACTTTGAATGTTGGGCTTATCTCTTTGGGTTCTGCCTTATCCCAGCTGTTGTCCCAGGAATTTGTTACTTTTTTTGTTTGTTCTTTAATACTTCTCGTTTTTTTTTAACATCTTTATTGGAGTATAATTGCTTTACAATGGTGTGTTAGTTTCTGCCTTATAACAAAGTGAATCAGTTATACATATTCATACATCCCCATATCTCCTCCCTCTTGCGTCTCCCTCCCACCCTCCCTATCCCACGACTCTAGGTGGTCACAAAGCACTGAGCTGATCTCCTTGTGCTATGCTGCTGCTTCCCACTAGCTATTTTACATTTGTTAGTATGTGTAAGTCCATGCCGCTCTCTCACTTCGTCCCAGCTTACCCTTTCCCCCTCTCCGTGTCCTCAAGTCCATTCTCTACGTCTGCATCTTTATTCCTGTCCTGCCCCTAGGTTCTTCAGAACCACTTTTTTTTCTTCCTTTTTTAGATTCCATATATATGTGGTAGCATACGGTATTTATTTTTCACTTTCTGACTTACTTCACTCTGTATGACAGTCTCTAGGTCCATCCACCTCACCATAAATAACTCAATTTTGTTTCTTTTTTATGGCTGAGTAATAGTCCATTGTATATATATATACGTGTCACATTTTCTTTATCCATGCATCTGTCTATGGACACTTAGGTTACTTCCATGTCCTGGCTATTGTAAATAGAGCTGCAATGAACATTGTGGTACATGACTCTTTTTGAATTATGGTTTTCTCAGGGTATATGCTCACTAGTGGGAGTGGTGGGTCATATAGTAGTTCTATTTTTAGTTTTTCAAGGAACCTCCATACTGTTCTCCATAGTGGCTGTGTCAATTTACATTCCCATCAACAGTGCAAGAGGGTTCCATTTTCTCCACACCCTTTCCAGCATTTATTGTTTGTAGATTTTTTGATGATGGCCGTTCTGACCGGCGTGAGGTGATACCTCATTGTAGTTTTGACTTGCATTTCTCTAATGATTAGTGACGTTGAGCATCCTTTCATGTGTTTGTTGGCAATCTGTATGTCTTCTTTGGAGAAATGTCTATTTAGGTCTTCTGCCCATTTTTCGATTGGATTGTTTGCTTTTTTGATATTGAGCTGCATGAGCTGCTTGTAAGTTTTGGAGATTAATCCTTTGTCAGTTGCTTCATTTGGAAATATTTTCTCCCATTCTGTGGGTTGTCTTTTCATCTTGTTTACAGTTTCCTTTGCTGTGCAAAAGATTTTAAGTTTCATTAGGTCCCATTTGTTTATTTTTGCTTGTATTTCCATTTCTCTAGGAGATGGGTCTAAAAGGATCTTGCTGTGATTTATGTCATAGAGTGTTCTGCCTATGTTTTCCTCTAAGAGTTTTATAGTGTCTGGCCTTATATTTAGGTCTTTGATCCATTTTGAGTTTATTTTTTTGTATGGTGTTAGGGAGTGTTCTAATTTCATTCTTTTACATGTAGCTGTCCAGTTTTCCCAGCACCACTTATTGAAGAGACTTTTTCTCCATTGTATATTCTTGCCTCCTTTAACAAAAATAAGGTGACCGTATGTGTGTGGGTTTATCTCTGGGCTTTCTATCCTGTTTCATTGATCTATATTTCTGTTTTTGTGTCAGTACCATACTCTCTTGATTACTGTAGCTTTGTATTATAGTCTGAAGTCTTGGAGCCTGATTCCTCCAGCTCCATTTTTCTTTCTCATATTGCTTTGGCTATTCAGGTTCTTTTGTGTTTCCATACACATTGCGAAATTTTTTGTTCTAGTTCTGTGAAAAATGCCATTGGTAGTTTGATAGAGATTGCATTGAATCTGTAGATTGCTTTCGGTAGTATAGTCATTTTCACAACGTTGATTCTTCCAATCCAAGAACATGGTATATTTCTCCATCTGTTTGTATCATCTTTAATTTCTTTAATCAGTGTCTCATAGTTTTCTGCGTACAGGTCTTTTCTCTCCCTAGGTAGGTTTATTCCTAAGTATTTTATTCTTTTTGTTGCAATGGCAAATGGGAATGTTTCCTTAATTTCTCCTTCAGATTTTTCATCATTAGTGATAGGAATGCAAGAGATTTCTGTGTATTAATTTTGTATCCTGCTACTTTACCAAATTCATTGATTAGGTCTAGTAGTTTTCTGAGTCTAGAGTCTTTAGGATTCTCTGTGTATAGTATCATGTCATCTGCAAACAGTGACAACTTTACTTCTTCTTTTCTGATTTGGAGTCCCTTTATTTTTATTTTTTCTCTGATTGCTGTGGCTAAAACTTCCAAAACTATGTTGAATAATAGTGGTGAGAGCGGACAGCCTTGTCTTGTTCCTGATCTTAGAGGAAATGGTTTCAGTTTTTCACCATTGAGAATGATGTTGCCTGTGGGTTTGTCATATATGGCCTTTATTATGTTGAGGTAAGTTCCCTCTATGCCTGCTTTCTGGAGGGTTTTTATCATAAATCCGTGTTCAATTTTGTTGAAAGCTTTTTCTGCATCTATTGAGATGATCGTATGGTTTTTCTCCTTCAATTTGTTCACATTGATCGATTTGCGTATACTGAAGAATCCTTGCCTTCCTGGGATAAACCCCACTTGATCATGGTATATGATCCTTTTAATGTGCTGTTGGATTCTGTTTGCTAGTATTTTGTTGAGGATTTTTGCATCTATGTTCATCAGTGATATTAGCCTGCAGTTTTCTCTCTTTGTGACATCTTTGTCTGGTTTTGGTATCAGGGTGATGGTGGCCTCGTAGAATGAGTTGGGAGTGTTCCTCCCTCTGCTATATTTTGGAAGAGTTTGAGAAGGATAGGTGTTAGTTCTTCTCTAAATGTTTGATAGAATTCGCCTGTGAAGCCATCTGGTCCTGAGCTTTTGTTGGTTGGAAGAGTTTTGTTTTTTTTTTTTTGAGGTACGTGGGCCTCTCACTGCTGTGGCCTTTCCCTCCATGGAGCACAGGCTCCGGACGTGCAGGCCCAGCAGCCATGGCTCACGGGCCCAGCCGCTCCATGGCACATGGGATCCTCCCAGGCTGGGGCACGAACCCGCGCCCCCTGCAGCAGCAGGCGGACTCTCAACCACTGCGCCACCAGGGAAGGCCTGTTGGAAGATTTTTAATCACAATTTCAATTTCAGTGCTTGTGATTGGTCTCTTTATATTTTCTATTTCTTCCTGGTTCAGTCTTGGAAGGTTGTGCTTTCCTAAGAATTTGTCCATTTCTTCCAGGTTGTCCCTTTTAGTGGCATATGGTTGCTTGCAGTGATCTCTCATGATCCTTTGTATTTCTGCAGTGTCAGTTGTTACTTCTTTTTTTCATTTCTAATTCTATTGATTTGAGTCTTATCCCTTTTTTTTATTCTTGATGAGTCTGGCTAATGGTTTGTCAATTTTGTTTATCTTCTCAAAGAACCAGCTTTTAGTTTTATTGATCTTTGTTATCTTTTCCTTCATTTTTTTTTCATTTATTTCTGATCTGATATTTATGATTTCTTTCCTTCTGCTAACTTTGGGGTTTTTCTTCTTTCTCCAATTGCTTTAGGTGTAATGTTAGGTTGTTTATCTGAGATGTTTCATGTTTCTTGAGGCAGAATTGTATTGCTATAAACTTCCCTCTTGGAACTGCTTTTGCTGTATCCCATAGGTTTTGGGTCGTGGTGCTTTCATTGTCATTTGTTTCTAGGTATTTTTTGATTTCTTCAGTGATCTCTTGGTTATTAAGTAGTGTATTGTTTAGCCTCCATGTGTTTGTATTTTTCACAGATTTTTTCCTGTAATTGATATCTAGTCTCATAGCATTGTGGTTGGAAAAGATACGTGATAAAATTTCAATTTTCTTAAATTTACCAAGACTTGATTTGTGACCCCAGATATGATCTATCCTGGAGAATGTTCCACGAGCACTTGAGAAGAAAGTGTATTCTGTTGTTTTTGGATAGAATGTCCTATAAATATCAGTTAAGTCCGTCTTGATTAATGTATGATTTAAAGCTTGTGTTTCCTTATTTATTTTCATTTTGGATGATCTGTCCATTGGTGAAAGTGGGGTGTTAAAGTCCCCTACTATGATTGTGTTACTGTTGATTTCCCCCCTTTTTTTTATTCAAACAGAAAGTCACAAAAATTATAATCATCCTCTTCAGTTCACTCAGTCCCATGTAATTAATTTTTTTTTTCATCTTGATCTTTTGTTAGCACTTTTATGAATTCATCAGTTCTCCATTAGAGTTCTGAAAATGCCTATTCATTCAGTTCAGCAGTATAGTCAGTTACCAGAAACCTGTACTTGTCAGAGTCTTTTCCATGAATTCCTTGAAGATGAAACCCTTTTATAGGAATATATTTGCAAAAGCATCAGAATACACCCAGAACTGTCTGTAAATGACAAAAGACTTAAAAATGACCATGGTTAAAGATTTGATGAAAGTTCATAATAATGCAATTGACAAGGAAATTTAGTTATTTCTGAGATATACATTTTAAAGTAATAATTAGAATTATGACTTATTATACTTATAAGATTTTTAGAAATTTCATGTAATGTCTGAAACATTCATATTAACATATTTCCATACAAATAACCCAAAGAAAGTTTAGTAGTAGTTGTTTTGTTTGTTTGTTTTTCAATTTCCCCTTTTATGGCTGTTAGCATTTGCCTTATGTGTTGAGGTGCTCCTATGTTGGGTGCATAAATATTTACAATTGCTCTATCTTCTTTTTGGATCGATCCCTTGATCATTATGTAGTGGCCTTCTTTGTCTCTTGTAATAGTCTTTATTTTAAAGTCTATTTTGTCTGATATGAGAATTGCTAATCCCACTTTCTTTAGATTTCCATTTGCATGGAATATCCTTTTCCATCCCCTCACTTTCAGTCTGTATGTGTCCCTAGGTCTGAAGTGGGTTTCTTGTAGACAGCATATATATGGGTCTCGTGTTTGTATCCATTCAGCCAGTCTGTGTCTTTTGGTGGGAGCATTTAATCCATTTACATTTAAGGTAATTATTGATATGTATGTTCCTATTCCCATTTTCTTAATTGTTTTGGGTTTGTTATTGTAGGTCTTTTCCTTCTCTTGTGTTTCCTGCCTAGAGAAGTTCCTTTAGCATTTGTTCTAGAGCTGGTTTGGTGGTGCTCAATTCTCTTAGCTTTTGTTTGTCTGTAAAGCTTTTAATTTCTCCATCAAATTCGAATGAGATCCTTGCTGGGTAGAGTAATCTTGGTTGTAGGTTTTTCCCTTTCATCACTTTAAATATGTCGTGCCGCTCCCTTCTGGCTTGCAGAGTTTCTGCTGAAAGATCAGCTGTTAACCTTATGGGGATTCCCTTGTATTTTATTTGCTGCTTTTCCCTTGCTGCTTTTAATATTTTTTCTTTGTATTTAATTTTTGATAGTTTGATTAATATGTGTCTCAGCATGTTTCTCCTTGGATTTATCCTGTTGGGACTCTCTGTGCTTCCTGGACTTGATTGAATATTTCCTATCCCATATTAGGGAAGTTTTCAACTATAATCTCTTCAAATATTTTCTCAGTCCCTTTCTTTTTCTCTTCTTCTTCTGGGATCACTATAATTCGAATGTTGGTGCGTTTAATGTTGTTCCAGAGGTCTCTGAGACTGTCCTCAATTCTTTTCATTCTTTTTTCTTTATTCTGCTCTGCAGTAGTTATTTCCACTATTTTATCTTCCAAGTCACTTATCCATTCTTCTGCCTCAGTTATTCTGCTACTGATTCCTTCTAGAGAATTTTTAATTTCATTTATTGTGTTGTTCATCATTGTTTGTTTGCTTTTTAGTTCTTCTAGGTGCTTGTTAAATGTTTCTTGTATTTTCTCCATTCTATTTCCAAGATTTTGGATCATCTTTACTATCATTACTCTGAACTCTTTTTCAGGTAGACTGCCTATTTCCTCTTCATTTGTTTGGTCTGGTGTGTTTTTATCTTGCTCCTTCACCTGCTGCATATTTCTCTGTCTTCCCATTTTGCTTAACTTACTGTGTTTGGGGTCTCCTTTTTGCAGGCTGCAGGTTTGTAGTTCCTGTTGTTTTTGCTGTCTGCCCCCAGTGGCTAAGGTTGGTTCAGTGTGTTGTGTAGGCTTCCTGGTTGAGGGGACTAGTGCCTGTGTTCTGGTGGATGAGGCTGGATCTTGTCTTTCTGGTAGGCAGGACTGCATCTGGTGGTGTGTTTTGGTGTGTCTGTGACCTTATTATGATTTTAGGCAGCCTCTCTGTAATGGATGGGGTCGTGTTCCTGTCTTGTAGTTGTTTGACATAGGGTGTCCAGCAGTGTAGCTTGCTGGTTGTTGAGTGGAGCTGGGTCTTAGTGTTGAGATGGAGATATCTGGGAGAGCTTTCACTGTTTGATATTATGTGGATCCGGGAGGTTTCTGGTGGACCAATGTCCTGAACTTGGCTCTCCCACCTCAGGCACAGGCCTGACACACTGCTGGAGCACCAAGACCCTGTCAGCCACATGGCTGAGAAGAAAAGGGAGATAAAAAGAAAGAAAGAAAGAAAAAGAAGGAAAGAAAGAAGAAGGAAAGAAGATAGAAAGAGAAAAAAATAAAATAAAAAGAAATAAAGTTATTAAATAAAAAATAAAAAAATTATTAAAAATAAAAAAAGTAATAAAGAAAAAGAAAAACGAAAGAAGAGAGCAACCAAACCAAAAAACAAATCCACCAATTATAACAAGTGCTAAAAACTATAGTAAAAAAACAAAAAATGGACAGACAGAACCCTAGCACACATGGTGAAAGCAAAGCTATACAGACAAAATCACACAAAGAAGCATACACATACACACTCACAAAAAGAGAAAAAGGAAAAAAAAAATCTATGTATAAAAAAATTTTTTAAAAAGGAAGAGAGCAACCAAATCAATAAACAAATCTACCAGTGATAATAAACTCTAATTACTAAACTAAGCTAAACATAAAACTAGAAACCTGTCAATTGCATACAGCAAACCCCAAGTCTACAGTTGATCCCATAGTCCACTGCCTCAATTTTGGGATGACTGGTTGTCTATTCAGGTATTCCAGAGATGCAGGGTACATCAAGTTGATTGCAGAGACTTAATCCGCTGCTCCTGAGGCTGCTGGGAGAAATTTCCCTTTCTCTCCTTTGTTCGCACAGCTCCCAGGGCTCAGCTTTGGATTTGGACCTGCCTCTAAGGGTAGGTCGCCTGAGGGCGTCTGTTCTTCGCTCAGACAGGACGGGGTTAAAGGAGCCGCTGATTCAGGGGCTCTGGCTCACTCAGCCCTGGGGGAGGGAGGGGCACGGAGGGCGGGGCGGGCCTGCAGCGGAGGCCGGCGTGACGTTGCACCAGCCTGAGGCGCGCCGTGCGTTCTCCCCGGGAAGTTGTCCCTGGATCCCGGGACCCTGGCAGTGGCGGGCTGCACAGGCTCCCCGGAAGGGAGTGTGGAGAGTGACCTGTGCTCGCACACAGGCTTCTTGGTGACGGCAGCAGCCGCCTTAGCGTCTCATGCCCGTCTCTGGGGTCCTTGCTGATAGCCGCGGCTCGCGCCCGTCTCTGGAGCTCCTTTAAGCGGCGCCTTTAATTCCCTCTCCTCGCGCACCAGGAAACAAAGAGGCAAGAAAAAGTCTCTTACCTCTTCGGCAGCTCCAGACTTTTTCCCGGACTCCCTCCTGGCTAGCCGTGGTGCGCTAACCCCCTGCAGGCTGTGTTCACGCCGCCAACCCCAGTCCTCTCCCGGAGCTCCGACCGAAGAAGCCCAAGCCTCAGCTCCCAGACCCCGCCCGCCCCGGCAGGTGAGCAGACAAGCCTCTGGGGCTGGTGAGTGCTGGTCGGCACCGATCCTCAGTGCGGGAATCTCTCCGCCTTGCCGTCCGTACCCTGTTGCTGCGCTCTCCTCCGCGGCTCCGAAGCTTTCCCCCTGTGCCACCCGCAGTCTCCGCCCGCGAAGGGGCTTCTAGTGTGTGGGAACCTTTCCTCCTTCACGGCTCCCTCCCACTGGTGCAGGTCCCGTCCGTATCCTTTTGTCTCTGTTTATTCTTTTTTCTTTTGCCCTACCCAGGTACGTGGGGGGTTTCTTGCCTTTTGGGAGGTCTGAGGTCTTCTGCCAGCGTTCAGTGGGTGTTCTGTAGGAGTTGTTCCACATGTAGATGTATTTCTGATGTATTTGTGGGGAGGAAGGTGATCTCCACATCTTACTCCTCCGCCATCTTGAAGGCCTCCCTGTTCTTTAATACTTTTAATGGAACATTTTGTTTTAATATTCTATCCAGTTTTAAAAATTGTTCTCAATAAGAAGATTGTTCTGTTGTATTGGTGTTCATCTAGTATTTTTTTTTTTTTTTTTTTGCGGTACGCGGGCCTCTCACTGTTGCGGCCTCTCCCGTTGCGGAGCACAGGCTCCGGACGCGCAGGCTCAGCGGCCATGGCTCACGGGCCCAGCCGCTCCGCGGCATGTGGGATCTTCCCAGACTGGGGCACGAGCCCGTGTCCCCTGCATCGGCAGGCGGACTCTCAACCACTGCGCCACCAGGGAAGCCCTCATCTAGTATTTTTTAACTTTATTCCTTTTCAGCAGTGGAGATATTTTTTTCAAATAAAGTCTTAGATGGATTCATAATATATAAAACACATAAAAAAAGAGCCATGCTTAAAATTACACAGGTATCATTGGGCCATCCATCTCCCAGAAGCCGTTTTCCTTGTGGCGTGAGGAATTGCTTTCTGCTTCCTGTTTGGACCCTGAGTGGTCTGTACCAGTTTGGTTCCATTATACCCTCACCTTCCACCTTAACGACCCTAACCAGCACCCCTTAGAGGGCTTGATATATTAAAATATTATCAGGACACTGCCAAAGGGAATCATAAGTATTATGATATATTGAAATTGCTTATCTAACAAATTAATACTGGTGAAAATGTCAAATATTGATTCTCCTCCTAAATAAAAGGCCTGGATCTCATGCTCTTCAGCTACCTTGCTATGTCCTGTCTTAACTTTTGGTCACTATCCTTTTGCTGCTATGAATCCTGTTCATTGTCCTTTGCCATCAGAAAAGTGGATTTACACACCTTGTCAAACATGTCCTTGTTGCCCTTCCTTCCTTCCTTTTAGTACTTTATTGATTTTTGCCGGTAGTCGAACAAACTAGTTGTAAACTAGGAAGTATCCTAAGTTCCCTGAGGCTCTACTCTAACAGAGCTGGGGAATAGGAATCTTTACAAGATGGTGAGTTGGCCATTTGAGACTCTTCCTCAGTGATGGAGTTAGAGTGGCAGGGAGGAAAGCACATGAACCCTGACCCAGAGTAGTTGGTGGCTAGGACCTATTTTCAATTACGTGAAATCAGAAGTAGAGTTACCAGACATTCTTGCTTTATGAAGTGGGAATGCCCTATGCTTTTTGCTTCAAAAGTTGGGTGGAATCCAGGTGGATGTGTAGGAATCTTCAGTAATCCATTAGAACATAATTTATTCATATTTTTCTCCCTCTCAAGCCATTTAGGGAGAAGAAAGCTTTGGTTTATTTCTCCTTTAAGTGAGGAAGATAAAAATGAAACCAACAAAACCAAACAAGTGTCTGAAATCCAGTCACTGAAATGACAACTTAGAGTTTTGCAAATGGAACAAGTCTTTGCATGGATATGAGAACTTGGCTCTGGAATTAAGACTGGGGTAAGCTGATGAGCTCCTAATCATATATATATATGGAGTAGCATTTCTTAGGCCAACTTTTTCACGCTCATGCACTGCTAGCAAAGAAGTTATTGTCAAGCTTTACTTTCAAAGTTTGTATTGTGAAAGCAATGTATTTTGTTTTCTAAATAGAACATTGTATTATAATATTGAATGTGCTTTTTCAAAATACTGTTCCTTGCCCCTATCCCCATATTGTCCCCCACTCTCCCTCTCCCTCTTCTTAAGGGTCACCAAACAGCACAATTCAACTGCCCCGCTCATGATACTACGAATCTACAGCCAGTTCTGGCAAAGTGTCTCAGGGTATTTTTCAAGGAAGTTCAACAGCAAACTTTGCAATGTTAAATAAAGTAGGGGAAGGTTTGGTAATTCTTTAAAAATATAATGCAAATGCAGTGGTTTAATTTTCTCAATGAGACACTTTTTAAAAATTGTCACTGTGACACAAATTATGTTGTTTGAGATCCATGAGATTCAAATGGACTATTGATATCATTATGATTTTTGACTGAGCAAAATCTTTCATTTAGCTCTCCCAAGCCATAGAAGATTCTAATTTTTTGTATTATGTCTAGTGGCTAGAAAAATAGATCATAGGAAAATGCGGGAAAAGGATACAGAGGCAAATTTTTCCTAAGTCAAGAAATATGCCAAAACAAGAATTCTTCACAACTCCTGAGCGCCTAATATAGACCTGGGTGTTTAGGTGATGTTTAGTAAATATGTTTAGACCAGCAATTGAAATTTCCTGTATAGCCTTATATATTTGAGGACTAGTCTTGCTGTTTTGTGGGGAAGATGTCAGATGAGGTAGCAGAGACACAGAGAAAAGTGGAATAATATAGATGTTGGTTTTAAATGTCATCTTCTGCCTCTTATTATGTGATCTTGGAAAAATTACTTCCCTCCTGAGCCTCAATTTTTTCATCTGTAAAATAGAAATTATAATACCTTGCGACATTATTATAAGGATTAGAAAGAGTATGTGTATAGAAAACAAGGATTGCCGTATGGCAAGGGGAACTATGTTCGATATCTTGTAATAACCTATAATGGAAAAGAACTGGAAAAAGGCATATATATATATATATATATATATATATATATATATATATATATATATAACTGAATCACTTTGCTGTACACCTGAAACTAGCACAATATTGTAGATCAGCTATACTACAATAAAAAATAACTAATAATAATAAATAAAATTTAAAAAAGAAACAGTATATGTAAAGTGCTCACCCATACTTGTCCCCCATTAAGTGGCAGGCACTATTATTATTGGTTAAAAAAAAAAAAAAAGAACAACAACAATATTAACTGCAAAATTCTTTCATTAGGGAAAGGTTTCCCTGAGCTAACTCCCTCCTAAATCCCTACAGCAGAGTCTGGCTTCACCCCAAATTTCAAAAACATGTAGCCTTGGTGTGAACTCTGGACCCAGTCCCTTTTCTGTAATCTTCATAGACCCCAAGTTCATCTGACCCCAGAGTGCCTTAGTCAAAGGGGAATTAATGGGACATTTGGCCAAAAATTCTGAATGGAGATCTTCCGGGCACAGAACATTCTGGAACCCACAGTGTTTTATATCCTCTTCTCACAGTGGCTGGGGTCAAAGCAAAGCTGGAGGGAAAACTGTCTAAGGAGACCTGGACCCAAAAAAGGCCAAGAGTTTTAAATTCTGAATCTGTGTTGTGAACAGTATGTATTGGCATCCTATTTAGATTCCTTTTGGCACATTGGCTGGTCTTATTAGCAATAAAGTCAATTTAAAACAAATGAAACAAATTTTAGCAGTTGAAAAGTAATTCTTTGAAAAACCTTACTTTAATGATTTTAATATTACTTTTTAATGTTATTATATTAATTTTATATGCTATAGCTTAAGTGAGAGCAGTTGTCCCATTTAAAATTTGATCATCTTATTTGCAAATACAATTTTTAAAAACATTGAGAGTCATATAATTGGTAGAAGTATTTTCTGTTAAATTCCCTGGGTGTTTGTGGGGGGTATTTTCTTAAATTGTCTTAGAGGGGAAGTACTTTCTTTTATTCATCTTTGGATCAACAGAACCTATTTAGCATAGCGACTGATATACAAAAGATAATAAATAAAAGTTTGTTGAATAAATGGAAGAGCAAACCAATGAAGTTTGTTTCCAGCATAAAGTGGTGGAAAGAACATTCCACAGAAACCCAGAAGACCTCCATTTTGGCCTTGGCTTTATCACAAATTTTCTGTGTGACTTAGACAAGTGACTTAACCTCTCTGAGGCAGACTCGTCTGACATCGAGGCAAAGTAGTGTAATAATACTTATCTCATAGGGTTGTTCTGCTTGACTCATAAGACTGGCATGGGGTGCAGATGAAATAGTGAATGTGCTTTATAAACCAGAGTGCATGACACAAATGATGATTAAAAAATATATATAGAACTCTTTGCCATTTCTTAAATTCTCAGTCAAGATACCCACTAGTTTCTGAGAGGCCAGTCGTGTTGGGAATAGCTGATGTTCTCACTTAGGCTGTGTCATATAATGACGTAAATAATAGTAATAATATTGATAATGAGCAGTTATTACAAGCTACGTCTTGTGCTAGACATGGCACATTATTTTTAATCTTCACAAAAGCCCTGTAAGACAGGAGTTATTATTGTCTTTATTTTACAGACAAGAAAATGGGGGCTTAAGTCATATCCATCACTTGGTCTGTCTGACACCAATATTCATACCCTTTCCACTAGGCCATAATGCCCTTTACAAAAAGTTTTACCAGGTTTTGAGCTCCACTGTGATATGGGTTTCTTAACATAGCAGATTTCACTGAATCCTCACCACAACCAAAGGGGTAGGGTATTATTATTATCATCCTCATTCAACAGATGACAAAACTGAGGCCTAGAGAGGCTAGGTAACCAGGTCTGTCTGATTCCAAAGTGTGGCTATATTTACACAGTGCTAGAATTTGTGATTTTTTTTGTGTGTGTGATTATGTAGAAACACACAGTGGGATGCACCTAATTCTCTATTGTCTGAAAGAATGTAGTCATAATGTGTAACATTTCTCCCCTAGCAGGTGACCTTTTTCTTTGTAGAAAGAAGTTAAGGGTAGCATGGCTTCAGGGGAAACCTTTCTGTACAAGACAGAAAAGAACTTGAAAATAATCTCAGTGGAATTCAAGGAGGACGCTTGCCCTCCAAATTTTGTGCTGTCTCTCTGATTTGGGGAAATGCTCCTGTTAGGAATCTTCTTACCCCAGTAGCTGCAGAATTCATACCCAGACTCCAGTGCTGCTAGCATGCGGGGTGGGACCCAAGTCCTGCCGATCCCAAGCTCCCAGCAGAGTCATTCGTTTGGAGGGGAGGGAACACAGAACAAATGGGCTTGGTCTGAGTGCGGTTCTTTCCTTTTTGCTGCAGTGGTGTCTGGCATTCTGTGGAAGCAGCAGCAGAAGCGACAGCTTCCTAGGGGGTCTTAACATGCAGTTCCTGATGCAGAAGTGGCTTCGGGGCTGGTGGAAGGGTCCTACAGCAGGGATTGAGCAGAGTTCCTGCCTTTCAGTGCTTGGATTTTCTCATCCTGGTCTTGGGCAATGCTATTGGATGCCTAACCTTGATCGGCTTTTCTAACACCCCAGATCTTCTGTGAGCCTTTAAAAAAATAAAATTCAAAATATCTTCCTCCTGATTAAATGAGCCAGGTAGATTCTGTTTCTGGCAAATAAAACTCATGCCAGATTCAGTAGTCACGAAGTTTAGTGAGTAGGAGGGCTTGGCCACCTCAAGAGACTTTTGCCGTAGCTGTGCTCTGAGCAGAACGTCAGATCTGTCTTCTCCACTGTTCTGTGGCACCAAGTAAGGGGAACCCAAGCCCTGTATTTCTCAGAGTGCTTCTGATGCCGTGGTGTGCTGGAGCCTGCTTGTACTGGCTTCTGAAAGCCGAGTGTTAAAGTTTCAGGAATTTTATGAGTCTGTTGACAACACTGATAGCTTGAAATCAACTATGTTGGGAGTATTTATATTACAGAAATGAGCAAATGCTACAAATCAGGCCTCCCTCACTTCCCAGTAGGTTAAACATTTACCAGCCTATCACTGTCCCACTGTCTGGTAATTCTGTACACTTTGCTGCAAGATAGTTTGTGAAATGTCCTGCCCAGCCTCATTCAATGTTGATAGCTTTCTAAGACTTTTACTGGGAATCAACCTCAAATCAGAAAACATGCCTTGTAAGAACTTTGCCAGCATTGTTTCCTAAACCCAGAGAACCCTTCCATTGCTCTTCTGCCCGGCAAACTTCAAGAGCAAGAACCAATATCACCCTTTTTTTAGTCTTAACTGACTCCCCGGACGGAATCAATTATTCCTTCTTCTGAGCATGCCCCCCTCCCCCTTTAGCACTTGGCATATGAAGGCACTCACCTCATTATTGTTCTTTTTAAAACATTACATGATGCTTATACATGTCACGCTCTTTCCTAAGACATTCTAGTGCCTTAGATATATTCACTTACTAAATTCATATAACTGCCCAACAAGGGAAGTATAATTATTGGGCCTATTTTATAGACGGGAGAACAGAGGCACAGAGAGTTAGGTAATTTGTCCATGATCACACATCTTAGAATTTACATAGTCTGGCTTATGGTCTGTGTTCTAAGTACTCTTGTTTTTATGTAGCTGCCTTCCCGGGAGATTGTAAAAGTTTATTGTTTGTCTTTTTGTTTAAGTGCATTTTGAGGGCAAGATCTGAGTCTTACCCATTTTTGGATCTATAGTTCCAAGGACAGAACGTGCTACCACTAGGCACTGTGCACTCAACCCATATGCAGTAGAGGAGGGGATACATCAGCCCCTTCCTCCTTTTGAAGATTCCTACATGGACGCACAATTCAAAAGATGGATAGGAATAGAGCTGCTCGGGAAGAAAAACGGCCCTGTGGACTTTATCATGCTTCTTGAGGCAGCTTCGTGGCATCACTGTGGACCCTTAGGCTCTGACCACACCGTGCGTTGGACCATTGATCCCAAGTTTCCATCTAGAAAATAAGGTCTCAGTTCCTGCTGCTGTTAGTGCTGCAGTTTTAGTGCTATTAGTGCTAGTGTTAGGGCTGTGATCTAGGGAGGGGTCGGACCAAAACAGAACAGAGAGGGAAAGCCATTTAAGAACAAAGAGATCCTCACTTCAAGGATAACCAGTTGCTTTCGACTGTGGGAGGTACCTTCAGGAACATTAGGATGGGAGAAGGGGAGACTGAGCTGAGATTTGGAAGGATGGAGCTCCACTCGCTAGAACACCATATTTGCTTGGTTGCACGAGCAGCAGAGGGCACCTCCCTCCCCTGCCACCAAAGCAACAGGCTATCTCCGATTAGGCCTTTCAAATGGCAGTTCCCACCCCCACCCCCCCGCCTTGGACTCCTCTTCTGGATGGGACACACTGCTCATCACCCATGATCCCACTCAAATGTCATTGCCTCGGGGAAGTCTTCTCTTTCCTCCCTATGCAACACCTACTGCGTAGATGATCAGGGACTTTGTGGAATCCATAAAAGCATCTAGGACTATGGCTGATACAGCCAGCACTCAGTAATTGCCTCCTGAATACGTGAGTTAAGGCCAAGAAAGAAAGGGATTGAGGAGGCTCTTCCTGTGATGACTTCAAAGAAACCATTCTGTTCTTTACTTGCATAAAGTAAATTCTCCACCTGCTTATGGTCTTGGGGACATAGCCATATGTGCTCCTTTGAAAGCTCGCTCCCATCTCCCATCACATCTTTTTTTTTTTTTTTCCTGGCAGAAGATAACTGGGCTGTGGGAGATGAAGTCAGGCTTGACCCCAGTGTGAAGTGTGGGTCATGTGTCAGGGGGGAATGTTAATTGTCCTCCCTCTGTTGTCCCACCTCTCCAGGCACATCTCTGTTTATGCCATGACAGTTTCTTTACACAGCCAGGGCAGCGTTTGCCATCCAGGAAGCTGTGGAGAAGAGCATATATCCCAGTATGCACCAAGTCCAAACGAAGCATGCCAAGGGATAACAAGTGATAGCCCCAGGGGCAAATTTCTGGTCAATTTGGTCTGTAATTAGGCCAAGTTATTTCCTAATTCCACCTCTGGGGTGTCTCTAGGGAACAGTAGTTGCCTCCCATGGCTCTGTTGGGCATTCTCTGTTCTTCCTGGACAGCCCTGGGGTGCAGACTCTGAAGGAGACTGAGGATGGACACAGCCTATACAAGCACTCAGCTCACTGTTTAGTCTCAGTAATAGTAACCACGTGGTGCTGCAGAGGCCCTGCCATGCCTGGAGGGCTTGGGCCCTATTCTTATTCAACCAGATCTCTGACTACAGCCAGGCTGAAAGTGGCATGGCCTGCTTAGTAACCCTCAATATCCTCTTATGGGATTCTCTGACTCAGAACTCAGACAGGATGTGATCTCAGCTTCTCGCATACCTTCACACACATGGGCACGGTCCTGTGTTTCCTCCAGTTTCAATTGGGGTGGGAAGAAATGCTAAACATGTGTGTGTGTAAGACAAAGAGGAATTTCTTGGGGAGGATCTTTGAAGAGACACTTGGCTACCTCTAGAGGATTGCTTTTCCTTCTTGACTTATTGCCCTATTTTCCAGCTGTCAGCCTTTTACCCAAGAGTCACTACCCAGTAGGCACCTGGCTGGTCTCCCTTCCTTCAGTGTCTTAACTCCTTGACTGCACAGAGGTGCCAGAGCCACTGTACTCAAGCACCATTCCATCACATCCAGCTCTTTCTATCAAACCAAGTCCTCCCTTCCTCATCCATTCTGGTCAACAAAGTTGTCCATCAGCTTACCTGCATTCCCACCTTCCCTACCTCTTATCGTTCTTTCCTTTAGCTTCTCTGCTGCCAGCTGGTCGGTTTCCTTGTAGTTTATCCCATATCCTGTCAGTTCCCCCAAACTAGTGTTGAAGTTTATCCTTACTGGAAAGGACGTGTGCTTCAAAAGACCCTGAAAATACAACCATCATCACCATCAACACTATCATTACCATCTATTAGCACATCCTTTACATCAGGCACTATGCTGAGGGCTTTACATGAATTAATCCATTTAATCCTCATGATAATCCTATGATTATCCTCATTTTACAAATGAGAAAACTGAGGATCAAAAAGATTGAGTGACTTGTCAAAGGCCTCAAGTGTGCTAAGCTTATACCACATCAAGGATTTGAACTTAGATTTGTCTGATATCAAAGCCAGAACTCTTAATAATGATAACGTACAGTCTCCCATTGATCCCGTGCTTTCTTACCTTGAATTCACTCTGAGTTTATGTATGTAGTTTAGGGTCCATCCTTGGGCATTTGGGTATTGGAGACAAGGAGGAATTTTTTTAGATCGGATGGTCCAACACCTTTTTTCAGTAGTTGAGAAAACTGAAGATTAGAGGGGCAAAAAAGCTTGTCAGAGAGTCTGAAGTAGGTTAATGGAAGAACCAGAACCTGGTCCCAGGTCTCCTGACTGAGGCACGTTCAGTGCTGGTTCCAGTACGGCACATAGCATCCTTTTGTGTTTTTGAAAATTTGTTCTCCATAAATTTCAAAATTATACATCTTTCCTACTCAATTATAGTACTAGTTAATTAAGGATAGAAGCCATATTTCACACTTTAAAAATATATTTCCAGTCTTATGTGAAATGTGGAAACGAAGTGGTTTACATGGTGGGCACTGAATGGAAAATGCAGAAGATGCTGGCAGTGCCTGACACATAGTCTGCTCAGTAAGTACTTTTCAAGTGAATGAGTGGATGAATGAAATGGTGTCAGGAAGACTATAGTTGAATTTGAGCTGGGGGGTGTTTCCAGGAATATGGATGAAGTTTTGCAACAAAGGAAAAGCACCCAGCTTTGAATGCTGCTGACAAGCTGGTCTTTAAAGAAAATTACAACACATGTGTATGAAGAGATGAGTCATTGGAGAAGGGTTATTGAACCTGACAGGCATGGTGAAGAGAACAGCAGTGGTCCCTGACTGCTCAACAAATATGCTGAACATCTGCTTGGCATCATCGAGAGCATCTTTGCCTGCTGGCCAATGGGATGTGCCCCTGTGTCAAGTGGTGGCCTCTCATGTTTGGCATTGTTCATCCAGGGCTCTGAAAGATGTGGTTACTGCAGTGGGTAAAGTGCCAGGTGTTTCGGCACTTTAAATGAATCACTTGAGCATCTTTTTAAAAGGCTGATTCTAATTTAATAGGTCTTGGGTATAGTCTAAGATTCTGTATTTCTTACAGGCTACCAGGTAATGCTGATGCTGCTGGTCTGAGAAATACTTTGAGTAACACAGTTCTAGGTGCTCCATGGAAAAATACTAGAGAATGCAACAAGTGAAAGTAGCTCTCGTTCACTTCTCAGCATTCTCCTCTGATCAAGGATCCCCACTCTGGACCAGCTTTCCAGCAGTGGGCTGGCCTCCCGGTGGGTTGGTTATGATGCCTCCTTGGGGTATGATTGGATTTAGGAGTCACAGAGATATTATGAGAATGCAAATCAAAGAAGCATCAAAGCTCATACTTCCTAGAGGTTTACACCTAAAATCCATGCAAGGAAGATCTAAGTCACTTAGAGATTCCTCTTCATTTCTAGGGCCTAGCACATAGTAGGCCATCCTACTAAAAATGCCAAATGAATGAACAAAAGAAAATGGAGGAGGCTTTGATAAGAAAAATCTAGAGTCATACTACACTAAAATTAACTTTATTTATAGGATTAAGAACTGTGCCAGAAAGTCAAATAAACAAAAATGGATGTTTCAAGAACCGTACCTTAACTCTCAGGCTTATTACTTATGGAAAAAATTCTAAGTCCTCACTCAGAGCCTATTTGTGCTTTTTTATTTTTAAATAAAAGAGTGAAATAGTTTATTATCAATATAAAGAGTGATGTGATATCTCACCTTTCGTAAGATTTTATAGTCTGCAGTTCACTTTAAAAATAGCTTTATTGAGATATAATTCACATATCATAAAATTTACCCTTTAAAAGTGTTATTTGTACTTATTTTACAACCTATTTTACAGAGCATGGCTGTCTTTAGTAGATGAGAAAAGGCAAGTTAAAGGGGTTTGGAGAGAACAGGAGACAGATAAAGGCAGGCAAAGGAAAAAGTGCTCATGGTAAGAGAGAAGGCAAAAATAATATTAAAAGAAGCACAGAGATGTACCAAGAAATCCTGATAATCTGGAACTGTTTAGTTTGGTGGAAACCCCTTTATACTATGCTTCAAAATATCCCAAGAGGATGACTGTATACAAGCTGGGATAATAATGGATATTCGTGGTGATGTCCTTGAGTTGTCAAGGAGATGTTGAGTTATACTCAATGTACTCTGCTTAGAAAGCCCAGATAGCTGTGATCCATTAACAGATTTTCATTACAAGGGTGATAGAAATATATTTTTTAAAGTTTTGGGTGCTTTGAGGAGTAAGTCCTCAGCTCTCTCCACAATGAGTCAGTCCATGGGGATTCCAGAAAGTCAGTGTTTTTTGGTATGAACTTCAAAGCTCAGCCACATGCACTTGGCCCTGCTGGCTCATGAGAGGAAGTCTTCACCAGCACCACGTGCGTGATCAAGGGCATCCAGGCTTCCATGGTGGCGCATCTTCCTCCCATGGACACCATCCTTCCCTCCCATTTTGGACCGGACTGTCTCCTGAGATCCTCCTGATCTTAAAACTTAAACCTTTCTGAATGGGAATCAGAATGGTCCTGCGTCTGAGATGCAAAGAAAATGCTGGAAGATTTTCTGTCAAATTTTCCTTTGGTTTAAAAATCTGAAACTCATTTGCTCCTCTGACCCATCCCCAGATGCCACGGGAAGCAAGCACATGGATACACAATGCCAGGTTGCCACTGTCTTCAGTGCTCTTATTTTTGATTGTGCAGAAAGCTTCCTATTCTTTTTCTTTGAGGGGCTACACCATTGCAGTGTTAGGCAAGTCATTTTCTGAGCTTTGGTTTCCTCACCTGTAACATGAGGATGGTAATACCTGTCCTGGGCACCTCACAGGGTTAGCGTGAGGTTTATGGATAATTTTAAAAAGTAGGTCAAACATATTGAGTGCTTACTATTTTTTTCAGGCACCATGTGAAAGGCTTGGCATATATTATCTCACTTAATCCTTACATTAATGCTTGGAAGTCAATAGTTTTATTATCCCCGTTTAACTGATAAGGATATTTTAGCTCATAGAGGTGACTGGCCTAAGATCACCATGGCTAAGAACTGGTGGAGCCTAAATTTGAAGATGGGCCCTCTGATTCCAGAAATTAAGTGGGATAATGCCTACAAAAGTGTTTTGGAAGCTGAAGAGGTCTTAGAAAGATATGAAGCTAATTCTGCCTAGGATTATTCTACAGGACCACATTGGAGTCCACCTCCCACCTTCATCTTCCTAACTTGGCCTTTCTACCTGGCCCTCTTTCCACACCACAGTGGACTTTAGAAGCTTCACAGCTTCTTATGCTGCTTTTTCTGATGATTCTGGACCACAGACGTCTTTGGCTATAGGATCCTGGAGATCATTGCCGGGATTTGAGTCTTCGACATCACTGATACTTGATATATCACTTGTGTTGGCCTGAATCCTCACTGGGGAGACATGCTTCCCCTGATCTTTGGAAAGGAAGCATCCAAACTGTTTTCTCCTTTATCATTGGGAAATGCAGCCACTTTGCTTCAAGGATCAAAATGACTCAGATGACACCTCGCACAGATCCCCAGTGGCTGCTGTCTTTCTCTTCCCTTCCCTGTGCCCCATCTCATATGGAAAACTGCTGCCCGATCCTCTTAGGGAGGAAGGACCATGCTGACGAGGGCCCCTTAGGGTTGTTGGAATAGTTTCAGGATTTGTGAATATTTCATCTCTGGACTGCCCTTTTATTGCAAAATGTCTGTTTCCTAGGGTATGCTTGCTCTACACAAGGAAAAAAATCCTCAGCCTCAGGTTTCTTCCTGGCTACTTCTGTTTCTTCCCATGGTCAATTCTAGTCATCTTTGCCCTGGTGTGTGACTCAGTCTAAGAGCATCTCAGTCTTAATCAAGTTTATCTAGCTTGTAAACATATATTACTTTTTTTCCTACTATATCTCACACAGACTCTCCCAAACTCTTAGCATGATTTTCTATTTAGGCTCAGAGCCACAGTCAAGTTTACAATCAAGGGCATTGATTGATTCCTCTTCTAGCCCTTCTGGACTTCCACCAACCCAAACCTCTGATGCTATCAGTCCTTTACCAACCATCACCCATGGAAGCCTCCATTGCTAGAGGATCTTTCTGACTGCCACGGCCAATTCCTCTTGCATCACCGCCTTGATAGGATGCCATCAGCTCTATACCTTCACCATTTCCCTTCCAAGCCCACCATTCCACGTTCTGTTCCCTCCTTCTTTTAACTTGTTATTTGCTTTTCAGACAAAGGTTAGGGAGAGCTGGTGGTGAGCACACAGCTGCAACCATGGAAGAAAGCAAGGCATCTAGATGATAGCATTACTTTTTCTCTAATCAATAATTCATTTGGAGCCAGAGTGTTTGAGGAAATGGAGACTCGGCCTGACATAGCCCTTCACAAACAAAAGAAAATGAGCAGAAGTCTAAAACAAAATACAGTTTGGGACATGGACCAAACAAAATGAAAACATCTTCAGCGTGATAAAGACTGTGTAAACATCTTTATGTTTCAATGGGATTGCTTTTGCAAAATGCAGGAGTATGGCTTATATTTTCTTTTGAAATGTATCTGTGTTATGTAAATACAGCAACCGTGGCTTTTGACTTGTCCTTGTATGAACGGAAGCACCCTAAAATCTTACATATTTTTAATGCTGCAATTTAATGGAGGGCAAAGGCTTAGGGCACGGTATCACAGCAAATAAAATGACCAGCAGAGGAGATTATTCTTCTTACAGATGAGGATAGGTCTTATCTTCCTCTGGAGAGGGCCACCATGATCAGGAATTTCAGGAATAATTAACTGGCTTCAAAGGTCCAGGGTGCCCATGTAACACTTGGGCCCCTTCTCCGTAAATGCATTGTTTGTTCCCCATCAGGCCTGTTCCTTGCTTTTTCTGCTCTCTCTCCCATGCCCTAATTTTAGTCACTTCATACTCATGTTTAGTTGCTAAACCTTGGCCCTTTTCATGTTCCTCCCATGACAGGTGACCATCTCAGCCGTCCCCATGAGTCACCCCTAGGTGAATCCACCAGTTTCCCCACAGAATGGTCCACGGCTGGGTCCCATTTCACCAGCCTTGCTCCTAGGCCCTGCGTCATCAAGGCCAAAGCCTGGTCTGCTCTCTGAAGCCTCAGAGCCCCAGCCTGAGGCCTCAGGGACCTGTGCGTAGCTCCTCTTCCTCAACCCATCCCAACTGGATCCCCAACACCCCTCTGCCCATCTTTGTTCTGGAGGTTCATTCCCTTCCTTTACCCCCTCCCCCTCCTTTTAGTTTTTTTTTAGAAAAAGTAAAACTGCCTTTGTTCACAGACAACATTGCCTATGAGGAAATTATGCTTTTAAAACATTTTTTTTTAATTTAACTATAGTTCATTAACAATATTGTGTTATTTTCAGGTATACAGCTTCAGATTCTTTTCCAATATAGGTTATTATAAGATATTAGGTATGGTTCCCTGTGCTCTACAGTAAATCCTTGTTGTTTATTATACATAGAGTAGCATGTCCCTCCCCCTCCCTTTTCCCCTTTGATAAATATAAGTTTTTTTCTATGTCTGTGAGTCTTTTACGGTTTTGTAAATAAGCTGATTTATGTTATTGTTTTAGATTCGACATATAAGTGATAGTATATAGTATTTGTCTTTCTCTGTCTGACTTAACTTCACTTAGTACGACAATCTCTAGGTCCATCCATGTTGCTGCAAATGGCATTATTTCATTCTTTTATATGGCTGAGTAATGGTCGATTTTGTGTATATATATATATTTATTTATATATATACACACACACCACATCTTGTTTATCCATTCCTTTGTTGATGGATGCTTAGGTTGCTTCCATGTCTTGGCTATTGTGTATAGTGCTGCTATGAACACTGGGGTGCATGTATCTTTTGGAATTAGAATTTTCATCTTTTCTGGATATATGCCCAGGAGTGGTATTGCTGGATCACATAGTAGCTCTGTATTTAGTTTTTTAAGGAACCTCCATACTGTTCTCCATAGTGGCTGCACCAATTTACATTCCCACCAACAGTATAGGAGGGTTCCCTTTTCTCCACACTCTCTCCAGCCTTTATTATTCATAGACTTCTTGATGATGGCCATTCTGACTGGTGGGAGGTGATACCTCACTGTAGTTTTGATTTGCATTTCTCTGATAATTAGCGATGTGGAGTGTTTTTTCATGTGCCTGTTGGCCATCTGTATGTCTTCTTTACCCCTGATTTTTTTTTTTTTTTAATATAGAAGGTTTTCCCAGAATTGTGGGCAGGATTTCTCACACTGCTAACTCTCTCTTTGTCCTTCTATTTTCCTTTGTGTGTCTGACTCTCAAAGTCCTACAGATGCCCCTTACCTTGTATGAAATATCTGCTGTGAAGTAGTGTTGTCACTTTATAGTAAATAAAAACAGTTTTTTTCTGTGACTATATGAAGGGGCCAGAGCTTGAAATTCAGGAAACACCTAGAACCTGAGAACTGTAGCCTCAATGGGGAAGGGGATATAGAAGAATGGGGGAACAGAGTTAGACTTAACGCTCCCCTTCTCCGAGTGCCCCCCACCTTGCTTTGTTTCCTCTTCCAGCTCTCCTCCGTTATCACTAATATTCCAGCCTGTAGTTTCTAAAGAGCCACCACCTCCAGCTCTCCATGCAGTGCAAACCCTGGCCCAGCCCCAGGCAAAATCAGAGCCCTTTCTAAAAAGCAAATGCAGGTTAATTTTCACAGCAGGGGAGAAAAAAATTAAAAAATTAATTATTGTTCTATCGAAATTTCTACTTTCAAAGATAAAGATTTCTTTGATTGTGCATTCTTGAGAAAGCATTTGCTAAGACAGGCTGCTGTTTATGAAACAGAGAGTTTGCAGACCATGAGGACCAATCTTCTCTTATGGATGACCATGAGAATGGCAGGACATGTTATTTAAGGAACACAAAACAAAAATTTAAAAAAAGCTTTTGGAGGTAGAGACATATATTAAAGCAGTCTGTCAGTTGTTCTCCCTACTGTAGAAGTGTAGAGTTTAAAGTGTGTTTTACACACATACCTGCACACAAGCAATCAGCTGTCCCTCCTCTTTGTGGCCACGGGAGCCATTGGCCTTGGGTTCTCTCTGTAGGACCACAAGTTGGCCATTTCGTTTGGGGGTGGGGATTGGGGTGTTTTCTTGCAGGGGGAAAAGGATCTCATATCAAGGGTTGTATATTCTAAATTTTCAATTGCCTTCACTAGAAGTGGCACACTTCTGACCGTTTGGATGACTTAAGAACTTTGGCAAGGCTGCTCTGCATATATTTTTAGTCACATTCATCGTGAATATTCCCATACGTAGAGATAAGTTTGAAACAAAGTATTTTGTCATTCAGTGGCTCAGTGACACTCTCTTGACCAAGTTTGTCTGCGACCTACATATGTATTCTTTCTTTGGCCTTGACTCTTTTTGGCATCTAGATTTAGCTATTGGCTCTGCAGATTCTAATAATAATTTAGATCAAATTTTAGTTTACTTCTTTATTATATATTTGGGAACTGCTAAGAAAATAACCTATTCATAGCAAGATCCACGTACAAGATCATATATGTAGTGTTTAGTTTGCCGCCTACTTCTCTTCAAACAAAGTGATATCCAAAGGTACCATGCTTCATCCCAGTGACAGATGCCTTTTCAAACTCCAATTTGACAAAGAAAACTTTTTTTTAAAATATAAAAACAACCAAAACCAAAAAATCAATAGCTCATACTTTCTTGCCGTGCTGTCGTTTAGAAGTGATTGAACAGATATTGTTCATAGTGAGGTGGTTTGATTCTTCTCCTGCTGAGGATCCTCTGTCAGGCAGGAAAATCCTCTGATTTTCTTTTTGGCTTTCTTTGGCACAGTGCCATAGTTCATCAAAACAGAAGACTGTGATCAAAATAATGCTGGAGTTTTAAGGAAGATATTTCATTATATCTTTTACAGTGCAAAAAATAATTTTTGAATCACAGATGATGGAGCAAGAAAATTAGCAAAATAAAAATAAACAGACATGTGGTTCTCAAATAGCAGATTACTGTTCAGGAGCATTCCTGAGTAGGGTTTCTAACTATCTCAGGAAAAACTCAGGGTACAGGACTGAAGGCCACAGCCCTGGACACCCTAGGCATGGTTGCTCCAAATAAATTATGGATTTCGCCTAAGGCAGTGACCCTCTATCCTAGCATTATCCGAATTACATCTGTACAACATTATTCCTACAAGATGAGTAAAGTTTCTATGGTCGAAGGTATTTGAGACAAATTCACAAAGCTGTTAGCAGTCAGGACTCATTTAAAATGTTGTTTAACCCAATATTTCTCAAAGCCACTCCCCACCCCTCTTTTCCCATATCAGACCTATTATTATCCTATGGAGGTAGAGCCCCACTGATGATACTTTGGGAAAAGGCTGTAACTCTTTACTCCTTGGCTCTCTTGTGTGGGTCCTGCAACCTGCATGGACCACCTGGTTGTTTTTATGAAGAGGGGTGTTCTTAAGGCCAGACAACTTTCTTACAATTTGATTCTTACAGTTTTGATTCTTCTGCTCATTGGCCACATGACATTTATCATTTGTCACTGAAACAAAGGGGAAGAAAAGTGGAAGATGCCCTGATGCTACTAAAGCATTGTGGCATCCTCATCAAATCACTGGGCATTCCATTCGCTCTTTCTTCAACAGTGGAATTCGGTGGCTGAACACCAGATTCTCTCCCTTCCCCATGGATTCTCCCAGCTCTGAGCTGCTGTGATTCTGAGGCACTGTTTCAGATTCCTCCTGCCCTGCCCCACCAGCAACCCCACATCCTCATACCCAGGAAGCATCTCTCTAGGGATTTACAGTCTGGCAAACTTTTTTTTCTTGGAATCTTCAATAACTGGTTAGAGGAGGTCAGTGGGCCCTCTGCAAGTCTTTAGAGAGCTCCAGTGAACATATTTTTGTTGGATTTCTGTCTTTAGCCTGCAATTTTCTGAGCAATCTTTCTTCTCTGCACCCGAGGCTTAAAGTTCATTTCCATGATATAAGTGGGCCACCAACCCAGGTGCAATGTCATCAGGTGTCAAAGTGCATATTTCTTCCAGACTGTAGCTGAGTTCGTTATTCAAGGTTATATCTCAAATAAAATGAAGGAAAGAAAAAGAAAATCTCACGGCCATCTCAGCTACTGTCTGGAAGTGAGATTTTCTTTCTTTTTCTTTCCTTCATTTTGTTTGAAATATAACCTTGAATAATTTCTTTCCCAATTTGATTTCAAATAAATTGCATACATATAGAAAATGTGAAAAATCATACACACACACGTACACATGAATGCATTCATGGAGGAAACTAAAAATTACCTATAATTTCATGACCCGGGAATAATAACAGTTGACTTAAGGTCTTTACCTTTCATATAGCTCCGTATATATGCAAGAGTGTGCTTCTGCCAGGGACGTGGGGTCCCGCTTGCTCTCAATCATGCAGCAAGCATAGGGGTAGGTCTACAGGAGGTCCATGGGGAGGCTGGGTGGTTAAATTATGCTGGTTAGGAGTTCAGGATTAAGAAATTTGTTTACCAGCAGATGTAAACCACCATAATGAGAATTAGTTTTTGCTCAGACTTGCAGCAAGAAGGATGAGAGCTGAGTCTTCATCTGCCTTCCTCTTCTAGGTTGTCTCCAACCCGGTTCAGAAGTCAGCAGGAAAGAAGATTGTTGTTTATGGTCCCCTGGAACTCCACCATCTCTAACTCTAACTCTCCATCTCACCTTGAGTCTTGTTGGACTGGCTGAACTGAGGACCAGGTGCAGTAAGTGCTAAAAATGCGACCCTCACCCCACCTCTCCCTTCCCTTGGAGTCTATTTGCACATTATAATGCAAGGGGAATTTTGTTTTATTATGGTGAGGAAGGAGAGTTTGGATTGATGGAGAGAGCAAAAAAGCTGGTATGAATAATATAGTGTCTTATCCCTGCCCACCTTTTACTGGATTTGAACATTTATGGTTAGAGGGATGAGGGTCCCAAATCACAGAACCATTCAAGAGAGACTGTCAATTTCTGGGCCAACCAGAGCTGCTTTGGGCCCTAGTGACAAAGTGTGGTCCACAATTGGAGAGGAGGACATTTTTTCAAGCTCTGGCTCAAACCCGGCCGTAGTTTGGCACTCTGAGGATTGGAAGTGAATCCTGGGCACAGATGATGGGGTTTTGACTGTGAGCAATGGTGACAATGATGTTTCATGGTCAGAGGGCATTGACAAGTAGACCAGCATGCTGAATGCTGGGAGGATGCTGATGGTGGGATACATGAGACACTATTTTGGAAACTTCCTAAAATTATGGGGGAATATTTTAAGAGGGTCTAATTTCTAGGTGTTATCCTGGTAAGGATCTGGGTTGTGACAGCCATCCACTTATCTGATAAATATTGTTGAATGCATACTATAAGCCAGATATTCTTCTAGGTTCTAAGGTATCAAGGTGAACAAGGCAGAAAAAGTGCCCTTTCCCCAAGGAAATCAGACTCTAATAGGAGAGTTAGGGAGATAAATTGATGATGGTGTTGGTGATGATTACTTTTATTTGTCTGGTAAGGTCTGGGACATATATATGTGTTTCTGTGTGTATTATATATGTGTGTGTGTATATATATATATATATATATATATATATATATAGTACATATACCCATATGGATTACAAAAATTTATTTTTGAATTTTATTATTTTTTTTATACAGCAGGTTCTTATTAGTTATCTATTTTGTACATATTGGTGTATATATGTCAATCCCATATGGATTGGCCATTGCAGCGGGAGAGGCTGCAGTTCTCCTCAAGCCATGTAGAAGGGCCAGTGGCTGCCACAGTGCTCATGGTAGCAAAGCTGTGCAGGGTCTTGCGGTTGAATAGGAAGAGCAACTCTCTCATCTATGTGACTTGCCTTCTCCGCAAAAGTTCCCGAGGCAGTGTTCCTTGGGCCCCAGAGTGTCTCAGAGTTTAGTGAAATTACTTTCTGTTTTCCCTTCTACCCTCCCTCTTCCTGGGCCTCAGATATGACTCTAAGGACTGGATGGGGATGGATGTTAGATAATAACCTTCATTCTGCCTCAGCATCTCTATACCCCTTGAAGGTGCAAGCCTTTATTCCTAGGCTAACCTTGACCTGCCTGGTTTCTTCCCTCTGGCTGAGCTGCTTCCCAGGATGCTTTTCAGCCTCTCTCACCACCCTCAACCTGAACTTCTGTACCACTCGACCAGTGTCCCCAGACAAGCCCGGCTCTTTCTGATCCCCAGCAGGGAGCACAGCTCCAGTTCTCTTGCAGCCGGCTCTACCAGTGCTCCAAATATACCAGACCTTCCTGAACCCCCAGCAGTAAACATAGCATGGCAAGATGATCTCCCTGCTCTGATGATCTTAATAGTATTCATATTAATTTATATGTCCCCGATTGTTTCCTTAAGCTAAAATTCCTCGAAGTGAAATCTCTAGGCCCAAGGCTATGAACATTTTTAAGGATTTTGATACCTATTGCCGCATTTGGCCAGACATCAGGCTTGCCTTAGTATTAAACGTGTAGAGAATACAGACCCTGTTCTGTTTTGAGCAGAAGGGCATCTAGTGCACAGAAATTATATAAAACTGTTAGCATCAGTCCTCTCTTTGGTAGAGTAACTCAGTCACCAAAACGAACAACCCTCAAAAGCTCAGGGTCATTGGGGGAAAAAGTCACAAGCAAGTCTCTTATTTTTCTCCTTCCTACTCAACCGCCACCCCCTCTGCCCCACCCCAGTGGTCACATGGTGTCACAGGGCTTTGGTCCAGCCAGGTGGGAGGGCTGTTCTCTGACAGCCTGGGAGAGATGGGCTCAGTTATTTGTGCCAGACACACTCTGAGGGGCAGAGTCACTGTTCCGTGAATAGTCTGGAACTGGCGCTTTCATAGGACAGGGCTGCTGAAGGATTCCTGCGTGTCCCATCAAAGGACCAGGCCCTTTGAATTTCTTCATCTTTCTGGAAGCATTTGCTAGAGGTGTCCTCTGGAAATAGCACACATGGCCTGAGAATGGAGTCTGCTGATTGGAGGGGAGCATGGCTATCATGGGCCCTACTTGGGCTGGAAGTCCTGCCTGCTGTGGTGACCAACTCTCCTGGTTCACTCAGGACAGTCCTGGTTTTAGTACTGAGAGTCCAGGCAAACTGGGGCAGCTGGTCACCCTGTTCCCAGATAAGTGCCAGGCCCAAAATTTCCACCTTTGGGAGACTAACAAGTTAGACAATTGGAAGGTAGAGATAATGACTCTGGGGCAGTCTGGTTAAAATGTGGTGACAATAATTGGAGGCTGGAAACCAGAAGCCCTGCGCTGAGTTCCTCTCTTCTTCTTGTGAGTTCTGAGATCTTGGGGAGTTAACACTCTTCCCTGTGTTTCATTTTTTTTCACCGAGTAGTAAGCTTGCCCTGCCTGCCTCACAGAATGCCTGCGAGGATCATGCGTGAGGTTGCCCAAGAAAGCACGCTGTAAACTGGAAGAGCTGGGCCAGCATAACGTGCTTTTATTGTTCTAAGGAATTTATGGTTAATGACACGTGAGTCTCAGTGGTGATTGATTCTATTTTTTCTGAATTCCATTTCTCAGCCTCACATTTAGTTCAGGGTAAATGAACACACATGTCAAACGTCGTAGACCGACTGGAGCAGAGTCTGAGATGGTGGCGAGAGGGTGAGTTTCTAGCAGAGCTGCAGCGAACCTTGCAGAGCAGCTCTGAAGGCATCCCGTGAAAAGGCGGGGTCATTACTTCCGGTGCCTCTGGGCACCTCCACCATCTGTGGGTCTTCTACCCTCTGCTGTCTCAAAGAAGGGAGGATGAGTTTGGGGTGAAGGTGGATTGAAGATTAGTTTGACTCTGTCAGTCACAGAACAAGCTTTTCCAAAGATCCATCAGTAAATGACTCGAGAACGGCAAAAGGAGATGGGCTGCCTTTTTCCCTTCTCTTCTTTATTTTTTCCATTTTGTAAGAGCCCAATTTAGTGAAATGGGTCTTTAGTGGGTTGTGTTTTAAATGAGACACTCTGTGGAGCACAAAACATGGTGGGCCACGTGAATTGCTTTTTGTGTTCCGAGTTTTGGGTGCCCACATTTGCCTGACTGCAGTTCACTGCTCGAGAGAGAGGCATAGCATGGAAAATGCTGTAGGCACTACAGAGGGCCCATTATCTCAAAATAATTCTTCCCTTTGAGAAAGTCACCGCAGCCAGGCTGGGGGCACAGAACAGATGTGGCTCCTAGTCAAGAATACTTAGAACCCAAAGCAGAAATCCAACTATGGGAAGAGCTGACACCCAGGACGAAAGGCCATTGTTGGCATGGTCCTTACTGAGCTGTAGTGTCTAGCCCCTTGAAATGCAAATGCTGTTGTTTGCAGCACAAAAGCACTGATTTTCCCTTCAACAGAGCTTGTACTATTAAAATAGCATGTCTTGTGTGTAGTTGCCGCACATTCTTTCCATTTTTTTGTTTTCCTGTGTGAGTCAGAATGCAGATTCTCGACTAGACCAAAAAGAAAGCAAGCCATCTCATTTACATGGGCACGGAGTATCCACATCTGGATAGAGTTAGAGTGAGCGGGAATTATTTGCAGCATTTAAATATAGGCGTGCAGAGCTGCTTTCTCTTGACCATATGAGGCATTCACATATAATTCCATGAAAGAAAAAACGTAAAAAGTCTACTTCTTATTAAAAGGGGCTGTTACCAGAGTGATTCAGCCATTACACGAATGGACCCAAACTTACAGGAACTGACCCAAACCTGGAGGCAGACAATGAGTGGCATGAGGCCACCAGACTCTCACCACCCCTCGGATGCCCAGAGTTATACATCATTGTTGGAGGCATGCTAGAACCCACCATGTCTGTGCCAGGATGCTTGCAGGATCTGAGTTCTGTCCTACTTGGAATTCCCAAGCCTGGTAGTGAGCTACAGATGCTGGGAAAGCCGGATGGAAATCATTGATCATATCAGGCCCCATGCTGGATGAATCTTGGGCATATTAATGCCAGCACCGACAGACATGTTTTCAGTTCAAATGGGGAAAGAGAGACTACGAATAGCAGACACCCAGGTACCAGGAAAGAGAATATAAGTAGCTGGCATAGGCACTAGAAAGACAAGGGGAAAGATAAATGGTTGCCTTCTGAAACTGGCGCTCATCAATACCTCATTACTGGTATCTAAGGAAGAACTGTATGGATTTTACAACTGAGCAGATACCTTCATCAGTGTGTGGATGGTGGTGATATTGCTAAAGACCTTAGTGAGGAAATTGGTAGACAAATATAGAAGATTATATCGTTAGAGGGCTAACTAGGCAGAAAATAAGTATCATTTCGTGGACTTGTTCTCAAAATGACTCACAAAGTGTTAAGACAAAGCTCAGCTCTATGGATTTGCTGAATCCCACTTTCTCTATGTTAGATTTGTGTCAGGTGCCATCTGGTAGAATTTTAGGCATCTGACCTTGACTTTGATATCCTTCCCTGGGTCCCCAATAGTCTTTTGAAGCATTATGGTAATGTTATTGTCTTTACAGGTGACTCCATCAGAATTCCTTTTAGGGAGGGTATCTATCTTTATTTAGGAAAAATTCTTGGTGCTGTCAGTGATGAAAGTGAGACTTTGAGGGCATAGGTTCAAAGGGCCGAAGGAAACGGAAGAGAGAGCGGACCTGCTGTACCCTGGACACAGGCTGAAGAATGAGAGAGTGGTGATGGAGGAGGGAGCAGAGAGGGTGAGGAGAGAGAAGACCATGAGATTGGAAAAGGCTCCAGCCCTGCGGTTGTTGGGTGGCAGGAAGATAAGAAGAGCAATGTCTACTATCCAATTTGAAGTTGCTGTTGCTGCCGTGATGGAAATCTTGCCTCCCCAAAGCCATGGCTTCATAAAGTCAACCTCCCAGATGCAAATTGACTGAGTGAAGGCATTTGGGGGAATCAATGAACTGGTTGAGTTTGATAAAATAATGAGTTGGGAGATAACGCATTAGCTGTGGAAATAGGAATTTGGAAGCAGAGGTACAGTAAAGGCTGTTAGTTCATTCTTAATATCCATTCTTTCTCTTTCCTATCGTTAAAAAAACCTGCTGAGCTTTAGCTGGGAGCATTGTTATCCAGGTAGAGACTACATTTCTAAGCCTTTATTAAAAGTTATGTATGAACATGTGATTAATGGATGGCTAATGGGTGGGGTAGAAATACTATGTATTATTTCTAGGTTGTGCCTTTAAAAGGAATGAACATGCACTTCCCTGACTCTTTCCTCATTTTTGTTGGCCAGTAAGTGTTGGAAGAGTTGGAACACCCACCTCAGACCCAAATAGGGGAGTCCCACATTAAGGATGATAGCACTGCTCTGCTCGTCCTGGATTGTCAATGTCTGGACTGTTGTATGAGAGAGAAATCCAATCTGAGACATCGTCAGTTGCAGAAGTCCTATTACTCAAGAAGAAAAACGCACATAGCCAATTTAAGCGACGGCACAATGTGAAGATGCTGTTGATTATAAGACACATTCCCACTTCAGGATTGCTTAACAGTGAAAAGAATTTTATTTTAAAATTGTTGAAATGTGATAAATCTGTCTTGTTTAAGCCACCGCGCTTTGGGTTTTGTTGTGACAGCAGCTTATGCTATATCCTACCCAATACAGAATGTGCTATCAGAAGGGGCGCTGCCATAACAAAGCCAAAAATAAGTGGCTAGTGATCAGATAGCAGGAGGCAAAGAAAAACATTGCAAACTAGGAATCTGGTGACTCGTGTTATGCCGTGGCAGAATATTTGGGAAAATTGTCTACAGTGAAACCTTGGAAGATAAAATGGTTGGTGATAGATCCAGAAATTTTAGTGAAACTGGTTGGGAAAACTCAGAATGTTGATGTGTTCAACCAACCTTTCGCTACTTCTAGATTGATGACCTCAGGCTAATTACAAAAAGTGACTCATATTCTAAAGGGGCAGCTTTGGCAGGTGATAATATAATAGCCCCCAGACTTCCCAATCACATCCCAGGAAGACTTCTCATCCAGATAGTGGGAAGCGATTCAGAAGCCAAAATCTGATGAAGGGTTTTCTATCCCACTGAAACATATTGTTTCAGATGATTTCAAGGGAGCTAAAATTAGAGACACAGAGAGAGAGAGAGACAGGGGTGGAGCACAAAGATGAGTATAAGATCAGTTAAAAAAAACCCACAACTCTGGATGAGTTCTTTGGCCATAGTTACATATGCACGGAATCAACTGGAACCAAACAGCCAAAAGCATGTAATTCTTCCATTCCTCAAAACAGCCCTAATCCCCCAAATACGTCCCAAGCAGGAAGTGAATTACAAAAGCTGTACAGCTCCCAAGGAAGGTCTGCTCTTCGACACTCGTTTCAGAATAACAGAGAAGGAAGAACTTCTTAGTGGGCAGAAGCAGGATCAAATCAAGGACATTTATTTGGTCAGGGGAGGGGAACTTTGGTCATTGCTGTGGACAAGTGGCTGCTGTGTTTTTCCATTTTCCCTTTTCCTAATGGGAGTTTTAAATTGCAGTCTGTTAGTTTCTACTCTACCACTGTACATAGGGTGAGTGTGTGTGTATGAAAGAGGCAGATAGAACTTTAGCGGAACCCGAGGAGCTACATCTTGACCATGGAAAAGATTGCTCCTATTGGATAGAGCCCAGACTTGGAGCTAGAAACAGCAACCAGATGGGACATTAGGCTGAATCCCTCAGGGATGGGGCAAGTCCCAAGCTATTTGTGGGAAGAAGGGTGTGAGTGGATGTTGGAGTGGTTGGAGATGGGGACCGGGGCATAGACTGCTGGCTGTCCTCCATCATCCATTCTCTCCTCACTTGACTCATAGAATGTCCTTTTTGCAGTTAGACCTATGACAGCCTAGGTAACAAATGCAATTCCAAGCCCCTTTTGCAGCCAATTGTGCAATGCAATAAGTTCTAGGTAATGAGATGCGAGCAGACATTATATGTACCACTTCTACATCATGACTTTGTAAGGCATGAGCATGTCATTTCCCTCTTCCTGCTGCCTGGGATGCCGACGTGGTGGCAGGAACTGGACTAGTCACCTTGAACTCAAGCACATGCATTGAAAATGGCAGAGTGGCTTTACCTTCCTTATTCTGGCAACCTCTGGACCATTACTTGAGAGAGGATATACTTCTACTTCGTTTAAGCCACTGCTGTTTTGAGCCTTTTTATTATAGCAGCTGAGACTGAACCCCAAGAAACAGAATCAGTAACCAAGAGCATGCCCAGCCCGTGAATTCACAGAAATCTTCGGAAGGGCTTCTGCACTAGAGATTCAAGCCAAATCTTATCTATATCTCAAGGGGCAGATGAGGAGAGAAGATAAAATCTAAATCTCCTGTGGGCCTTCCATTTCCCAGAACAGCCCAGAAAACCCAGACAGGAAGTGGAAATGCTAATATTGCCTTAGCAGCTGAAAACTGGAGGCAACGTGACCTTCACTCTCGGCTCAAAGATGAGGATAATTTTTATATGCTAAGTGTCATCAGGCCCCTTTCTGCCTCTATTGCTTATAAGCCAGTATTTTACTTCTGTCAGGGAGAGGCAAATAGGTCATTTTTCTTTCCTCACAGAAAATTTTATCCAATAGTTTTTAAACGAAGAGAAATGCAAAAAGATATTTTACTGCTAAATTTGTCAGTCACTGGACAAAACTGAGAAAGTTCTGTTATGGTTTTCTTGAGAGATCTTACACAAAACAATAATTAACATCTTGGGATGCTTGGAGCAGTCTATGTACGTCACCAGGATGCTGTAGCCACAAGTAAAATGGAAAATGTAACTTGCTTTGCTGACTCCAGTCAGGCTTTGATAAGGGCGACTGAAGTAAGTCTGAGCATATGGCCGTTAACTAAATGCTGATCCAATTGCTTATTTTCCCCTCGAGGGAAGCAGGAGTGACTTGATGGTTAGGGGCAGCAGTGGGACTGGAGCGTGGTCTCCCAACATCCAACTCACGGTTCTGCCTCACTCGGTCCCTTTAGAACTTCCACTGGGGACCTTATCAGGGGAGAGACAGTGTAGGACTCCCACTGAGATTTTCAGCAGATTGCTTGAGAGCTCTGAGTTGAAGTTTGTGATATCCACCCCTCCTTTTTATTTATTTATTTATTTTTAAAAATTTATTTATTTATTTTTGGCTGTGTTGGGTCTTTGTTGCTGCGCGCAGGCTTTCTCTAGTTGCGGTGAGCAGGGGCTACTCTTCGTTGCAGTGCACGGGCTTCTCATTGCGGTGGCTTCTCTTGTTGCGGAGCATGGGCACTACGCATGCAGGCTTCAGTAGTTGTGGCACACGGGCTCAGTAGTTGTGGCTCACAGGCTTTAGAGTGCAGGCTCAGTAGTTGTGGCGCACGGGCTTAGTTGCTCCGTGGCATGTGGGATCTTCCCGGACCAGGGCTCGAACCCGTGACCCCTGCATTTGCAGTCAGATTCTTAACCACTGTGCCACCGGGGAAGCCCCACCCCTCCTTTTTAGAAGAAGCTTCCTCTCTTGAAGGTAGGTAGCCTTCTAGGCATTGAACAGATATTTATAGAGCATCAACTATGAGTCAGGTCCTATGGTAGGTGCTGAAGATACAGCAGCAAGAATCAGACAAAAATCTCTGCCCTCTGGAACTTAAGAGTAAACACAATAGATAAATTATATAGAATGTTAAACATGCAGTAGAAGAAAAGAAAACAGACAAGAGGGATGAGCAGTGCCAGGCTGCGGGTGGAGGCATAATTTTAAATTGGGTGATCAGGGTGGGCTTCCCTGAGAAGTTATTATTCCTGCAAAGTCCTGGAGGAAGTAAGGGAGTGGAGTGTGCCACTATTTCAATGAGGAAACCCCTGGTTGAGGGGAAAAGCCAACTCAAAGGCCCTGAGGCAGAAGGGGGCCTGGCTAGTTAGCAGAACTTTAACTTCTTGCACGCTTTATAAATGGTCATGACTCTCTTAAGGATGCTTTCTTTTCTTTTTCCTTTTCTTTTCTTTCCTTTCCTTTTCTTTTTCTCTTCTCTTATCCTCTTTCTTCCTCCCTCCCTCCCTCTCTCTCTCTTTCCCTCTTTCTTTGACTGATAATATCCTAAATAGTACTGCTGCCTCCTTTACGTGGTTCTCTTACAAGTGCTATTACTATCACATATCAGACAGTGTTCCAAATGCTTTATATGTTTAATTCACTTAAACCTCACAACAGTTCTAAGAAGTAGGTAATATTATTATATTCATTTTACAAATTGGGGCACACTGAGGTTAAATAACTGGCCCATGGTACAGCAGGTAGTAAAGATGAGACAAGATTTGGACCCAAGGATCTTGGAACCCTAGGATTTTGGTAGGAAAGAACATACTTTTTTATCATAATGTTATAAGATGCTCCACCAGTCTGCTACTTATTGGACATAGTCTGCAGTCGAGTTTGAGTTGAGGTCAAAGGTCTTTGCTAGGTCTTCTAAGAATTAAGCCCACACTTGCTGACTGATTCTAGGTATGATCCCCGGGGTGGAAGTGGATCTTCCATAAACAGAAATAGTTGCTGAAGGGGAAAAAACCCTCTGTTTTTCTTTAGAACAAAAACATCCAAGTTTCATGGGAATGCACCACATGATTTTTGTGAATTGAAGTCAATTTGGCACCAACAGAAATAACCTTAGGAACAAAGTTTGTATACAGTGTGTTCTTACGGAAACCACAGTTAGAATGTAGAGTAAACTGTTAAAGATAGACTCTTCTTTCTGGAATTGCATTAGCTGTCTTTGGGTGGGGACAGCAAATTGTTTCGTTTATAAGCTTTGTACATCAAAAGCTAGATCTGCTTACACTTTAAAAACCAAAAGGAGGAGAAAGACTTATTTTTAGCTATCTGAAATTTAAACCAAACCCAACATTGACATATGGAAGTCTCAGGCTACACCATGTCAGAAAATTTCTCAGAGATGACATTGAACAATAATATATTATCGCAGCTGTAGAAAGTCAGTGAGGCTCTTCTCTTATAACTTGGTTTAATGGCTACTGGGCCACTGGGATAAAGATATTGGATGTCTCAGAGTTAGGGCCGGCTGTGTGGGATTGGGGTTGTCATACGGGAACTGAGTTGAGTCCCATGAGAATGGGAATATCACTGGATCTAGGAGAAACATTTTCTCGCGTTTTGGGTGGGTCAGTCAGCTGGCCAAAGGGCTATATACTGCATTCAGCTTGTAAGAGAAAGGTTTAATTTTTAAGTTGTGTGTGTATGGGGGGCGGTGGTGGGCAGAGGATATACTTAAGCATTTTAGGTAAGTTTGAAAATATATGTTAACCTTAAAAAATTCACCAGTAATCGTCAGCCTCAAAAACCACTCAACATTTTTGCCTAGACCTTTCCACCTAGATAGATATATAAATATTGAATAGTTGTAGAGATAGGAACAGATACATAGACATATCAAACTATAGATTATTTTTACTCTATAAAAATGAATGAAACCATCCATACTGTTGAGCAGCCTGTTTTTTTTAAATGTTTTTCAATATTTCACTTAGCATTTTTCCATGCCATTAGATATTTTTCAGCACCATTACTTTTATTGATACTCTGTTTAAGTCCGTGCACGTTCCATGCATTACTCAACTAATACCTATTTTGGTAGGCCCCCAAAGATCAACATGACCTTATCTCTGGAATCTGTGACTATGTTAAATTACATGACAAAACGAATTTTACAGATGGAATTAGGGTTCCCAACTTTCAGATAGAGGGATTATCTTGGATTATTGGGTGGGCCGACTGTAATCTCAGAGCAAGAGGGAGGGAGAAGCACAGGTCATAGTGATGTGATATGAGAAGGACTGGTCCCACTGTTACTGCCTTTGAAGATGGAGGATGGGGGCCATGTGGCTGGTCTCTAGAAGTTGGGAATGGCTCTCAGCTGAGAGCCAGCAAGAAAATGGGGATTCCATCCTACTATTGCAAGAAAACAGGGACCTATTCTCCCCTACAACCTCCATAAGAGAATGCAGCCCTGCTGACACCTTGATTTTTAGCTCAATGAGACTTGAAGCAGAGAACCAGCCAAGCCCACTGCACCTCCTGAATTGTGAGACAATAAATTTGTGTTGTTTTCACCCACTGAGTCTATTGTAATCCATTATAACAGCAGTAGGAAACCACTACACCACTTGTATTCCTAGGTCATTTTCAATTTTTCACTAATGAAATAATGCTGCAGTGAACATCCTTCTAACTAAACCTTGAGGTACCTCTGATTATTTCCTTAGGATATGTTCATTGAAAGGGAACTACTGGGTCAGTGGTATATAAAAATTTCAGGCTTTTGATGTGCAATAAGAACCTTGTCAAGTTTAAAGAGCATGCTTTTCTGATTGGGTATGGAGCAAAGGGCTAAAGGAAGCCACCGTTCTTTTCAGCTATTGGTTCCAGCTGTTGGTTTCCAGTGTATACAAGTATAACTCTTTTCTTAGCTGGTCACAGCAGCCTTTGTGTTTTCTGTGCAGATTGAAATACCTGCTGCCTTAGTGGCATAATGGCCAACTCAAGAGATGTTTGAGAAGGTCTCTATGGTGAAGCTGCTCCTTAAATTTGGAACATTAGTCCAAGTGCATCAGACCGAAGTTTGGAATCAAAACGGAACTTGCTTTGCTCTTCAAATACCACTTATGCTGGCATTAGGGAAGGGTTGGGGGGGTAAGTCAAATATCCATTACTGGGCAAACAACTTGAAGTATGTTTCTTTTCTGGGGTTCTCTCCATACATATTAGTCAGAGTTGGTCATAGGCTAACTGCCTCTTTTATGAGCCTCAAGGGTAGCTGCCCTCAGATACGTTCAACCACATCAGAACTCAGAATTGTCATTTGGGAGGTTGTTCATCTGGATGAAGAATTTAGGAAAAAAAAATCCCCCCAAGGTCACTGGATGTACCTCAGCCATGGTCCCAGGTCTAAGCCAGCACTCATCTTTCATGTTTGGGATAGCTTAAAGTTTAAATCAGCATTTGATTTCAGATCACGTATTTAACATTTTGGCTGTTTATTCTTTTCTGGAGGCACACACTGATCACACTTTTTTTTTTTTTGGATACAGAATGCACGGGGATAAAACTTTAGAACTAAGCTATTTTCGTATCTGAAATAATTCATAGTAAATAATGTAGTAGCCACATAAAAATTTTTCATTTTATAAAAGGACCCATTTCAGTATTCTTTTAAACAATACTGAAAGTCTCTGGGGAATCTATTGGGTTGGCCAAAAAGTTCATTCGGATTTTTTCCATAAGATGTAACATCACACTTAATTTACAAAACTCAGAACTATATATAAGTAGTGTATAGTGGGGGTACATCTCTCTCTTTTTCTATCTATTTCTGTCTCTCTCTGTCCGTGTGTGTGTGTGTGTGTGTAATTTTTTTTTAACATCCTTATTGGAGTATAATTGCTTTACAATGGTGTGTTAGTTTCTGCTTTATAACAAAGTGAATCAGCTATACATATACATATATCCCCATATCTCCTCCCTCTTTTGTCTCCCTCCCACCCTCCCTATCCCACCCCTCTAGGTGGTCACAAAGCACCAGGCTGATCTCCCTGTGCTACGCGGCTGCTTCCCATTAGCTATCTATTTTACATTTGGTAGTGTATATATGTCCGTGCCACTCTCTCACTTCATCCCAGCTTACCCTTCCCCCTCCCCTTGTCCTCAAGTCCATTCTCTACGTCTGCATCTTTATTCCTGTCCTGCCCCTAGGTTCATCAGACCGATATTTTTAGATTCCCTATGTATGTGTTAGCATACGGTATTTGCTTTTCTCTTTCTGACTTACTTCACTCCGTATGACAGACTCTAGGTCCATCCACTTCACTACAAATAACTCAGTTTTGTTTCTTTTTATGGCTGAGTGATATTCCATTGTATATATGTGCCACATCTTCTTTATCCATTCGTCTGTCGATGAACACCTAGGTTGCTTCCATGTCCTGGCTATTGTACATAGAGCTACAACAAACATTGTGGTACATGACTCTTTTTGAATTATGGTTTTCTCAGGGTATATGCCCAGTAGTGGGATTGCTGGGTCATATGGTAGTTCTATTTTTAGTTTTTTAAGGAACCTCCATACTGTTCTCCGCAGTGGTTGTATCAGTTTACATTCCCACCAACAGTGCAAGAGTGTTCCCTTTTCTCCACACCCTCTCCAGCATTTATTGTTTGTAGATTTTTTGATGATGGCCGTTCTGACCAGCGTGAGGTGATACCTCATTGTAGTTTTGACTTTCATTTCTCTAATGATTAGTGATGTTGAGAATCCTTTCATGTGTTTGTTTTCAATCTGTATATCTTCTTTGGAGAAATGTCTGTTTAGGTCTTCTGCCCATTTTTCCATTGGGTTGTTTGTTTTTTTGATATTGAGCTGCTTGAGCTGCTTGTAAATTTTGGAGATAAATCCTTTGTCCGTTGCTTCATTTGCAAATATTTTCTCCCATTCTGAGGGTTGTCTTTTCGTCTTGTTTATGGTTTCCTTTGCTGTGCAAAGGCTTTTAAGTTTCATTAGTCCCATTTGTTTATTTTTGTTTTTATTTCCATTTCTCTAGGAGGTGGGTCAAAAAGGATCTTGCTGTGATTTATGTCATAGAGTGTTCTGCCTATGTTTTCCTCTAAGAGTTTTGTCTGGCCTTACATTTAGGTCTCTAATCCATTTTGAGTTTATTTTTGTGTATGGTATTAGGGAGTGTTCTAATTTCATTCTTTTACATGTAGCTGTCCAGTTTTCCCAGCACCACTTATTGAAGAGACTGTATTTTCTCCCTTGTATAATCTTGCCTCCTTTATCAAAAATAAGGTGACCATATATGCATGGGTTTATCTCTGGGCTTTCTATACTGTTCCATTGATCTATATTTCTGTTTTTGTGCCAGTATCATACTGTCTTGATTACTGTAGCTTTGTAATATAGTCTTGTGTGTGTGATTTTAACTTCCCATGATGTAGGATAAGTATTGCTTTTGCCACACCAGAAACTCATTTCTGAGAAGTAACTTTATCAACAGCGAACGTTTTTGTTATTTTTTAATTGGGACTCCAGCAAGTGAGTGCCCTTGGAAATGATACCATTAGCAAGTTCAGTGTGGAAAGGCAGCCTAGTAGAGTGGCAAGAACACAGACTTGGATTTGGACAGACTAGCTTTGAATCCTACATCCCTGAAGTTGCTCAGATACTAGTTGAGGGTATACTGTAAAGTTCTTACTATTTATAAATGTCACATCGAGCTAATCTAGTGATATATGGATTCAAATAGCAATCAGTAATGTATCTAAGTTTATCTGTAAAGCTCAACATTCTGGAAGTCTCTGTTGCAACCATACATCTGCCTTGAGAAGTCTCTCTCTGTGGCCCTGAAGCCCTCCAGGTCTCCCACCAGGGTACCAATGCTCAGAGGCTGTGGAGAAAAGGCAGAGTGTTTTCAATGACTCCATGTTCTTTGTGGATGGGTGCCCTCTCCTTGTTCAGTCTTGAGACTATGGAGATAAGGGAAGAACTAGGCTTTTAAAATCTCCTGTTGCTCTGCCTTTCCTTCAGCATCAGCTGATCAGCAATATAGTCAATGAGGCCAAGGTTGTATAATAAATAATAGAGACAGAGTTTGTCAAAGAGCTCATAAATTCAGACTGGATGTGCCATCAAAAATGTATTAGAGAAGGAAGGGATCTAGAAGTACTGGTTTTGCCATTAATATCACTCACATTCATTAATTAATCATTTGTCTCTATCAGTTTCACCTTTTAAGTCCCTATCATCTCCACTCCATTGGTCACTAAGATATATGATCATTTTACCTTTGAAATATCTCTCATTCTATCCCTTTCTCTTCATTCTCACTGTCACTGGACTAGCTTCGATCTCATTTAAAATATTACTCCCTTAATGGTCTTCTTTCCTCTTTTATATTATTCTTTCAATCCATTCTTAATACTGGCAAGTTTATTTTGTTAAAACACAGATTAGACAACATGCTTTCTCTGCCTCAAAGCTTCTAAAGCATCTCCTTCTACATAACATATTCCAAACTCCTCACCCTGGTCCTCAGTATTTCCCATGATGTGGTTCCAACTTACTTTTCACATCTTATTTTGTCACATAAGGACTCAATGTAAATTGAGTGTTGTTTTCTTTACTCATTGGTCGCATTCTTTGACTAAGCCCTATGATTCAATCAAATATGTTGATGTTACTGCTATCCTAGATATTTTGAGACCTGTTATGTAATAAGTTAGAGAAAAAAGAAATGTCAGGCTTAAGCTAGCAATGAGAGGTCATTTAAAAAAATACAGTATTAAGTCTGCATCATTGGGCTCCAAAACCAATAAAAATTTAATCAACATCCTTGGAAATAAAAAAGGTGCATTGAAAAACATAGCCAAAAATATCTCCTGGTCTCGATTTTACTAATCAGTTTTAGTGGAACAGTCTTTTCTTACCAAGGGTCTGTTAATATTTCCAGGAAACAAGTCTCCAAGCTCTTCTTTCCTGGGAAGTATTGCTGAACTGTGAATTTCTAATGTAACAAGTCCGGAGATTATAAGTGAAGACCAGAGAAGATAAGGAAAGTCACAGTTTGAGGAATCCCAAAGTAAATAAATAAAATTAGATCAGCTGTTAAAATGAAATGAGAACATTCACCAGCTTGGTTGGCAAACACAAAGGCAGAGGGTTTAAGCAGACTTGAAAAAAAGCCATCACTTTTTAATAAACGAGCAGATACTAGGAACTTAAATAAGGGGTTCTGGGGGCTGCAGGCAATGGAAGCAGTTATGTTAGATCATGTATTTCAGCAGAAGAGTCACAGTAAAATCTGCTAATCCCATATTTTTAAACCATCAGGATGGAGTTAACATCTTCCATAAATGATATAATGTATAAATGCATAGCCAAGCACTCACACCTCACTATTAAATTCACATAACACCCTCCCTTTCCTCAAAGAACATGTATTTTACACATGTCATGTCTGTTCATCTCTCGCCTCATTATGAAAACCCAGAGGAAAAATGATGAGTGACTCAGTCAAGGTCACAGCCTGATGACAGTGCTTAGGAGCTGGAAGGGAACCCAAGACACCCCATCTAGTGCCATACACATGAATTTACACTGCTGGGTACGGCAATCACATGCATGTTTAAGTGATATCAGTGCTAAATGGTAACAAATGTAATGCTTCCCACTTAGGATATGTTCTTGGCTACCTCTATTGGAAAATATTATATGGAGATTTCTCCATGGTAAAAAAAAAAAAAAAAAAAAAATTTTTTTTTTTGAGCAGTTTAAACAAAAACGAACAAGATCTGAAGTCCAGAATATTCCCATGCCCATTTTTCCAAGGGTGGCAGTGGCTCTAGCAACCTCGCTTTACGGATGCTCTTAGGTGTGAAAGCAGAATTGCACAGTTCAGGTATTTTTTCTAGAGAGAATTATCAAATTCACGCAAGCAAAACCACGTCCTGCAACAGAAAGTAATGCCACATCACAAATTGCTTGAAAAAGAACAAAACTCTTTTTACAACATTGTGCACTCAAGTCTCATAGCTGCGTAACCACGTTGTCCCCGGAGCTGGGAAATGTGTAGGCACCGCAAGAGCTGGCAACAGGCCAGCACATCGGAGCCTGATCCTTTTACAGGCTGAGAAACACTGAAGTCTGCTATGAAGGCTCTTCAAAAAGAAAGAGGACTTGAGCATCCCAGGAAGGTAAAGGGACTCCGGAGGAATTTGTTGTGGGTGTGAACTAATCAGTTCTTAGCACTGATCAGTCTATATAACAAGTTAAGAGGGGACTGGAGAAAACCTCCTGAGGAGAATGAGGGGGTTAGCCTTCAACTTCCCCCAGCATACATTCTGATGGAGGCAGATGAGGGTGAGAGGGTGAAACAGATGTTTACTCCTCATTGTAGATACACGTGCTCCCCACATCTCAGCCCCCCTGCAGGTAGATGGCCCATAGGCTGAAACATTTGAAAGCTGATACAAATGAACTTATTTACAAAACAGAAATAGACTCACAGACATAGAAAACAAATTTATGGTTACCAAAGGAGAAAGCGTGGAGGAGATAAATTAGGAATTTGGGATAAACGTATACACACTACTATATATAAAATAGTATAGCACAGGGAACTACATTCAATATCTTGTAATAATCTATAATGGAAAAGAATCTGAAAAAGAATATATATATATATATTATAGAATCACTTTGCTGTACACCTGAAACATTCATTGTAAATCAACTATACTTCTATAAAAAAATTAAAATAAAAAATTTAAATAATTTTTAAAAAGCTGATATGCTTCCTTGAGCTTTCTCTTCCATTGCCATGGTGACCTTAAAACTATGTGTTCCCAGTTTCATAGCTATGGGATGCAAGCAGACTGAGTCTTAGGCTGCCTTGGAGGACCCTTGTACAGGCAGGCAGAGGCCTTGTGGGACTGAGAAGTAAGCCTTTCTGGGCTAAACCACTGAGATTTAGGGAAGTGTTTGTTATCACAGCACAACCTAGCTTATTCAGTCTAAAGCACACAGGACTGAGATAACTTTCTTGTTGTAAGGGAACTTGAATAATTATGACTAATATCTCACTTTTTTTTCTGATCTGTTTCTCACCTTCTCACTCTTAGGACACAGGGTTAAGTTTGTAAAATCTTGGCCAGTCCTTTCACATGGACAATAAGATGTACGTTTGGTATTAAATTTGCATAAAAACAAACATGCACCCTTGCAATACTGGCCCTGAAATATTGGGTGTGCCTCTATTGGTCACAGGCCTTTTTCTTTACTTGAAAATAAATCCTCTGCTGTTTCTTTATCTTAAAGTCTTTTAAAATGCACTTCAATTTGCTTGACATTCTGTGGATTTCACTTTTTCTTTTCGATAAATTATTCATCCATGGCATCTTTGAAAACATCCCTTCTCACCATGGCAGCATTAGGGACTTTTTTTTTTACTAAGCTGTTAATATGACATTTCTGAGGTCAGATGTATTCTACTACAATATCTATTTTTTAAAATCAGACTTTACAAGCAGAGTATTATATCAAAGGTGACTGTCAAGCAGAGATTGTGCTTACATGGCTTTTCCCTCTGGACCAAACCCTAAAAGGCACTAGAGCTACAAGGTCGCACTATGTAAGAGGTCCACACAATACAACCAGTGGCTGAAGTCTCACATAATTAAAGTCTCAACACTAATTTGTATTCCTTCTTGGATTTATTTAAAAATGAATTAGTTAGCTTTTTAGAAAGCCAACTCCAAATTCTAGGAAATACACAAAAGAGACAATTATTACAACAGTCACCAGCTGAACAATATAAGTAGAATAATTTAGAATTCATTGTTCATTTGACCTTTATTTTGCTAGTTAAAATGATCACACTTTTGGAGTCTCTTCTTAGTTGCTCTATGAAAGCAAGACTGTACCTTTTCCTGGTGCCAGAGTCTTGCTTTTAGATTTGAATAACCCCCTAAAATGATGTCGATAGAAACTTTTCTTTGCTGGTAGTCAACAGACATGAGTTCTAGTTCTTAAACTGAGTGTTTGATGATGACTAAGTGATTATCTGAAATTCAGTTTCATCATCTCCCAAGTTTTCTTAGTTCTAATATTCTCAGCTTTCAGGGTAGTGATGTACATTCCAAGGACACAAAGAAAACCACCTATATGTATGTATGTATCTATCTATCTAGATGAATGTGTGTGGATAGAGAGAGATAAAATAATATACATTTTTAAAAACATTTCAGATATGACTTTAAAAGCTTTTAAGGAAGGTTAACATTTGACTACCATTTTCTTAAGTCCTTCACTTTATAATTATTTACATTTTTCACTTGTGATTTTGAAGTGTCAATAACATGAGTATAACATGTCAGTAACATCCTTACATTCTATGTATTTTAGGTTGACCAACAAAGAAAAGTAACAATTTGGGTCTCTAAGGGGTTGTAGTAATAATTTTGCTATAGAGAAAACTTGTGATGAGATTTAACCTGAAACTATGAACATTACTCTTCCAAGACAATGGAAGTATATGGAAGGAGGGAAGGAAGGAAGGAAATTTCCATTAGGCTGGATGGGAAGCTTCCTGATGTCAGGGACTGATTCTTGGTTTTATTCCCCCACATTCACAGAGCCTTGCACTGTGCTTGGTGCATAGCAGGCAGTCAGTAAATATTTGTTGACTGAATGACAATTTCATAGTGACTGACTGGAGCAAAAGTTTTGGCATCGAAACAATCAATGACTGATTTTAAATTGTTCATCTCTTGACCAGGCATGCAATGCAGCGAAGTACTGGGGGATAGACGTTTATGGCATCTGTGTTGTTCTTAGGGTGTAAGAGATGTTTTTCTGTTTATTCTTTTATAAAGTTTTTGTATTTTCACACTTATATCTTTAGGACCTGGAAACTTAGGGATATGGTAGGAGCCTGCTATTTTTCTTTTTTTTTTTTTTAACATCTTTATTGGAGTATAATTGCTTTACAATGGTGTGTTAGTTTCTGCTTTATAACAAAGTGAATCAGTTATACATATACATATATCCCCGTATCTCCTCCCTCTTGCATCTCCCTCCCTCCCACCCCTCTAGGTGGTCACAAAGCACCAGGCTGGTCTCCCTGTGCTATGCGGCTGCTCCCCACTAGCTATCTATTTAACGTTTGGTAGCGTATATATGTCCATGCCACTCTCTCACTTCGTCCCAGCTTACCCTTCCCTCTCCCCGTGTCCTCAAGTCCATTCTCTAGTAGGTCTGTGTCTTTGTTCCCATCTTGCCCCTAGGTTCTTCACGACCCTTTTTTTTTTAAGATTACATATATATGTGTTAGCGTATGGTATTTGTTTTCCTCTTTCCGACTTACTTCACTCTGTTTATTCTTTGCACCTTTACAGGTGTCCCAATCAAGCGCGATGGGCATATTTAAAATACTGCCTGCGCCTTTAACACGGCACCCCGCACTCCCCACATTCAAAGTACCGTAAGGATGCCGATGTCTGTCTCCTTCTGTGGGCCAGGGATGAACAAATGTTATCAGGAATGATTTCACACAAAGGCAGAGGGATAAGGGCCTCTGCCCTGGGATCGGCCCTAAGTTTTGAGGTTCCCGTTCTGTGGGACTCTTTCTTCAACTTCTCTGACCTGCTCTGGACCTTTCCTGCTTCCATTTTAGATACTAAACTCCTCAAGATGCATTTGTCTCCCTGGGTTTTCCACCCATCCTCTGCTCTGACATAGAGGGGAAGTGCCTCATTTTCTCTTTCTCTCTCTTTCTCTCTCCCTCCCCCTGGGCTTTTCACTCAGCATCTGCTCTGATCTTGGTGACCCGACTGAGACTTGAGCCATGTCTCCCTGACCCAAGCAGACAAGACAAACATAGGCAGAGCCATTAGAGACTCAGGCACATAAAGGGGAGGTCTGTGTGGATTACAGAGATTAGGGAAGATTTTTCAAAGGAAGTGGAATTTCAAGGGTGGATTAACTGTTTTCCCTCTTGCTCCTGTTCCAAATGTTGTGTGAACCCACGCGTAGTAAAATGGGACCTCTTCTGTATGCTAGAATATTGAGGTTTTCTACTTTCCATATATTATAAGGTTTTTCTGTTTCCCTTGTATGCTATAAACATTTTGTGATTTGAATGGGTTGGGCATAGGATTCTTTTTTTTTTTTTAACATCTTTATGGATGTATAACTGCTTTACAATGTTGTGATAGTTTCTGCTGTATGACAGAGTGAATCAGCTATACGTATACATATATCCCCATATCCCCTCCCTCTTTTGTCTCCCTTCCTCCCTCCCTATCCCACCCTCCCTATCCCACCCCTCTAGGTGGTCACAAAGCACCAGGCTGATCTCCCTGTGCTGCGCGGCTGCTTCCCACTAGCTATCTATTTTACATTTGGTAGTGTATATATGTCCATGCCACTCTCTCACTTCGTCCCAGCTTACCCTCCCCCTCCCCGTGTCCTCAAGTCCATTCTCTACATCTGCATCTTTATTCCTGTCCTGCCCCTAGGTTCATCAGAACGATTTTTTTTTTTAGATTCCCTATGTATGTGTTAGCATACGGTATTTGTTTTTCTCTTTCTGACTTACTTCACTCTGTATGACAGACTCTAGGTCCATCCACTTCACTACAAATAACTCAATTTTGTTTCCTTATATGGCTGAGTAATATCCCATTGTATATATGTGCCACATCTTCTTTATGCATTCATCTGTCAGTGGACGCTTAGGTTGCTTCCATGTCCTGGCTATTGTAAATAGTGCTGCAATGAACATTGTGGTACATGACTCTTTTTGAATTATGGTTTTCTCAGGGTATATGCCCAGTAGTGGGATTGCTGGGTCATATGGTAGTTCTATTTTTAGTTTTTTAAGGAACCTCCATACTGTTCTCCACAGTGGTTGTATCAGTTTACATTCCCACCAACAGTGCAAGAGGGTTCCCTTTTCTCCACACCCTCTCCAGCATTTATTGTTTGTAGATTTTTTGATGATGGCCGTTCTGACCAGCGTGAGGTGATACCTCATCGTAGTTTTGATTTGCATTTCTCTAATGATTAGTGATGTTGAGCATCCTTTCATGTGTTTGTTGGTAATCTGTATATCTTCTTTGGAGAAATGTCTGTTTAGGTCTTCTGCCCATTTTTCCATTGGGTTCTTTGCTTTTTTGATATTGAGCTGCATGAGCTGCTTGTATATTTTGGAGATAAATCCTTTGTCCGTTGCTTCATTTGCAAATATTTTCTCCCATTCTGAGGGTTGTCTTTTCATCTTATGGTTTCCTTTGCTGTGCAAAAGCTTTTAAGTTTCATTAGGTCCTATTTGTTTATTTTTGTCTTTATTTCCATTACTCTGGGAGGTGGGTCAAAAAAGATCTTTCTGTTATTTATGTCAAAGAGTGTTCTTCCTATGTTTTCCTCTAAGAGTTTTATAGTGTCTGGCCTTACAGTTAGGTCTTTAATCCATTTGAGTTTATTTTTGTGTATGGTGCTAGGAAGTGTTCTAATATCATTCTTTTACATGTAGCTGTCCAGTTTTTCCAGCACCACTTATTGAAGAGGCTGTCTTTTCTCCATTGTATATTCTTGCCTCCTTTATCAAAGATAAGGTGACCATAGGTGCGTGGGTTTATCTCTGGGCTTTCTATACAGTTCCATTGATCTATATTTCTGTTTTTGTGCCAGTACCGTACTGTCTTGATTACTGTAGCTTTGTAGGATAGTCTGAAGTCCAGGAGCCTGATTCCTCCAGCTCTGCTTTTCTTTCTCAAGATTGTTTTGGCTATTCGGGGTCTTTTGTGTTTCCATACAAATTGTGAAATTTTTTGTTGTAGTTCTGTGAAAAATGCCATTGGTAGTTTGATAGGGATTGCATTGAATCTGTAGATTGCTTTGGGTAGTATAATCATTTTCACAATGTTGATTCTCTAACCCAAGAACATGGTATATCTCTCCATCTGTTTGTATCATCTTTAACTTGTTTCATCAGTGTCTTATAGTTTTCTGCATACAGGTCTTTTGTCTTAGGTAGATTTATTCCTAACTATTTTATTATTTTTGTTGCAATGGTAAATGGGAATGTTTCCTTAATTTCTCTTTCAGATTTTTCATCATTAGTGTATAGGAATGCAAGAGATTTCTGTGCATTAATTTTGTATCCTGCGACTTTACCAAATTCACTGATTATCTCTAGTAGTTTTCTGGTAGCATCTTTAGGATCCTCTATGTATAGGATCATGTCATCTGCAAACAGTGACAGCTTTACTTCTTCTTTTCTGATTTGGATTCCTTTTATTTCTTTTTCTTCTCTGATTGCTGTGGCTAAAACTTCCAAAACTATGTTGAATAATAGTGGTGAGAGTGGACAAGCTTGTCTTGTTCCTGATCTTAGAGGAAATGGTTTCAGTTTTTCACCATTGAGAATGATGTTGGCTGTGGGTTTGTCATATATGGCCTTTATCATGTTGAGGTAAGTTCCCTCTATGCCTACTTTCTGGAGGGTTTTTATCATAAATGTGTGTTCAATCTATTGAGATGATCATATGGTTTTTCTCCTTCAATTTGTTAATATGGTGTATCGCATTCATTGATTTGTGTATATTGAAGAATCCTTGCCTTTCTGGGATAAACCCCACTTGATGATGGTGTATGATCCTTTTAATGTGCTGTTGGATTCTGTTTGCTAGTATTTTGTTGAGGATTTTTACATCTATATTCATCAGTGATATTGGCCTGTAGTTTTCTCTCTTTGTGACATCTTTGTCTGGTTTTGGTATCAGGGTGATGGTGGCCTCATAGAATGAGTTTGGGAGTGTTCCTCCCTCTGCTATATTTTGGAAGAGTTTCAGAAGGATAAGTGTTAACTCTTCTCTAAATGTTTGATAGAATTACCCTGTGAAGCCATCTGGTCCTGGGCTTTTGTTTGTTGGAAGATTTTTAATCACAATTTCAATTTCAGTGCTTGTGATTGGTCTCTTTATATTTTCTATTTTTCCTTGTTCAGTCTCAGAAGGTTGTGCTTGTCTAAGAATTTGTCCATTTCTTCCAGGTTGTTCATTTTATTGGCATATAGTTGCTTGTAGTAATCTCCCATGATCCTTTGTATTTCTGCTGTGTCAGTTGTTACTTCTCCTTTTTCATTTCTATTTCTGTTGATCTGAGTCTTCTCCCTTTTTTTCTTGATGAGTCTGGCTAGTAGTTTATCAATTTTGTTTATCTTCTCAAAGAACCAGCTTTTAGTTGTATGGATTTTTGCTATTGTTTTCTTCATTTCTTTTTCATTTATTTCTGATCTGATCTTTATGATTTCTTTCCTTCTGCTAACTTTGGAGATTTTTGTTCTTCTTTTTCTAATTGCTTTAGGTGTAAGGTTAGGTTGTTTATTTGAGATTTTTCTTGTTTCTTGAAGTAGGTTTGTATTGCTATAAACTTCCCTCTTAGAACTGCTTTTGCTTGCATCCCATAGGTTTTGGGTTGTCATGTTTTCATTGTCATTAGTTTCTAGGTATTTTTTTATTTCCCCTTTGGTTTCATCAGTGATCTCTTGGTTATTTAGTAGCGTATTGTTTAGCCTCCATGTATTTGTATTTTTTACAGTTCTTTTTCCTGTAATTAATATCTACTCTCATAGTGTTGCAGTCATGTTCCATGTGTTGGTTTGAAAACTCACACTGTGGAGCCTTGTTGCCTGGATGACACAGGCAAATTTCCTTCCCTGCTCCCCCTGCTCCCTCACTGTGTATCTCCACTGCAAAATAAACCCATCCTATCTGCCTCTTACGTATGATTCAAGGATGACATGAACTAATATTTTGTAAAGTGTTTAGAACCGTCCCCAGTACATGGTAAGTGCTTGTTGGATACCTCAGTGCCCATGAAATGTTGGTAGGTGTACTATTATAGAAGAAATAAATAAAAATATCTCCAAGTAAATAAATTCGTTTGGAAAACCTGGGTTGATCAAAGTAAAACACATTTTTTTTTCCTTTAGTACTTAAAACATTTAGTGTGCTGCTCTGCAGGAGGATTTTGAAACTTCCTTGGAGACTGTGGAAGGCATAAGGTATTATTTGGAATTTCCCAAGCTTACTTGACTATGGAGTTGTTTTCATGAAACACTTGCTACGGTCTCAAGGAACTCAAGTGCGTCTCACGGAACACAATTTGAAATGTGGCTCCAGATACATGGAATTAGCGTCCCAGCTGTTCAGCCTTCATCAAAGGTCTCCTCTGTTGGTCTGGTCCTCAGACTCTTCTTATCCAGGGGGATGCCTGCCACTTGCTGTGCTGTCTTCTCTTCATTCTTTTCATATTTGTATAAAATCTGCCTTTTGTATCTATACTTTTACTTGAATAACTACTTGCCAATTTTAAAGATTGAGAATAGCTTAGATGGAGGCACCCTGTTGAAGGTCTCTACTGACATGGAGTTAAAGAGACTGCCTCAGCCCAATTACATGGCCCAGTGAACTTATCTCTAACTATCCCCAACCTGATAGCAAAGTGCTGGCTTTGTTAAGAAGGAAAGGTGGTCTGTGAGCTCCTGGGATTAATAAGAGTCGGAAATCTGGCTCCATGATGCTTAGGATGGTGGTGTTTTTGAATAAGCTAGAAATTCTTCTCCCCATACTCCTGCTATGACCTGCAAACAGCCCAATGCTCTTACCTGTCACCCAGCTCAATATTCAACAGGCCCCCCAGAAAGCCGAGTCTGCAGCTATAAAACGGATACTGAGCAGGAGGTGAAGGTGTGGGGCTAGACCTCCCCGAAGTCATATGGCTATTAACTCTGCCCAAGAGCTGTTTAGAGCCCAAAGGATTGGATTAGGGGGAATTCCCTGGCGGTTCAGTAGTGGTGGGGCTCTGCACTCTCACTGCCGAGGGCTTGGGTTCCATCTCTGGTTGAGGAACTAAGATCCCACAAGCCGTGTGGCATGGCCAAAAAAAAAAAAAAGATTAGATTAGGGATTAGAGCCTCCTAGGATCTAGGACTCAGGTGGCCCCTTATTACATCCAGAATAAAGCCCCGCATATTAGCCAAGCAGTCAAAACTTTCCCAAAGTGGGCCAACCTCACTTCTCTCCCTCACATATCAATGGGACCTTCATCTTCACTCTTCTGGGATCACCACCCCCACCATCAACACCCAGTACTTTGTTGGCTCTGAATCATTGCTTGAATAACCTTGTTTCTATGTCTTTGGTCAAACTCAGGCTTATTTTTAAGACCAAACTAAAAACTATCATACCTGCTTCCCCAATTCTTCTTCCTATGCCCACCTACCCCCTGCCCATCAGGAGATTCAAGATTCCCTGTTCTATTTACTGCGGTTTCATATGCTCCATTTTGAGTCCATTTCTCTCTACATCATGGCTCTTGGTGTCAACATGATCTCCACTCATAGAAAATAATTTATTTGAGGGCAGGGACTGTGTGGTTTTACCCATGTCTCTAGCCACATCTGAACAAGTTTAAAAATATCTGCTAAAATCAATCATTTAGAATCACTGATCTACTATGTTGTGGTTTCCTTTGTGTCAAAATTCAACATGCATATGTCTACGGGGAGCCATTTATTTTGCTTTGACTTAATCTCCTTTGGGCTAATTGTTTTGCAGGCACAGGTGATTTTCTTTATTCTTCTAAGCTTACTAAATATAAAACAGTGTTTAAATGCCTAAGAATGGCATTCAAGACCCTCTACCATCTGGGCTCAATATACCTTTTGAGCACATGGAGAAGGGGTGTAAACTCTCCACATTCCCTTTGAAGAATCGCTGGGTCTAAAGCAGAGTTTCTCCATCTCGGCATGGTTACCATTTTGTGTGGGGTCACTTTGTTGTCGATGGCTGTCCTGTGCATTTCAGGAAGTTTAGCAGCATCTCTGTCTCTACCCACCAAATGCAGTAGCACCCTTCCTAACTACCCCCTCCTCCTGAGATTGGGATAACCAAACATATCTCCAGACATTGTCACTACTGGTTGAGGATCACTGATCTAGAGGTCTCCAATGTTTTACTCTGAATCTTGGGATAAAATGGCTCATGTCTACCTGTCTAACAACTCAGGTGATATCTTGCTCATCTTGAGCCAAACTGGGAATGAATGTCACCAGGGTTAGGCAAATGGTTTCTGAAAAGCAGGAACAGGCAATGTACTGTCATTCACTGGTACAGGCAGAAATAGGCCATGATCCAAGTGACATAGGGGTAAACCAAAGAAAACCAGAGAGGAAGTTAGATCAGCATTTTTGAGTCCTGTTCATCATGAACCACATCTTTTGGAGAGAGGATTATAAACGGAGATTGCTGGGCTATTCTCTGGACCTACTCTATTGAAATTTGGATTTTTCACAACTCCCAAGGGGATTCTTATACACCCAAGAGTTTGAGAACCAGTGTATTAGACAACAGTGCTTATTTATTTATCTTAAAAAATATTTATTTTTTAAATAACTAGGGACAGCGTATTAATAGCACACACAGAAAATGGAACTTGGCCTCAATATAATAAAAAATATTGTACCTTAACTTTGTTTTCTTCCTTTCTTTTTTTTTTTCTCTCTCTCTTAACTTAACTGCCTCCTAATACAATCCATATGTCCTGGAAAAAAGAAATCATCCTCGCCAGAATGTGAGGTTGGTCGGGCACACTTGAGTGAGTCTATCCACCCCGACACCTGGTGTGTGTTGGATCCAAGTTCCCTTCTGCACAATGTGGGCACCCAGTGCCCTTGCCACTCCCTTTTCCAATCTGCTTGGTCTGTGCTTCTTCTTTTTTCTGACCCAGGAAGAGATATCTTTGAGACTTAGAAGGAAAAAGAAAAAGCTCAGATAAGGTGCTCTTTGGCAAAAGAATAGGATAAAATGCATTCTAATTGCTTCTAAATGAGTTATCTGATTTGGGTCTGTGTTTTTATAAGCAAAGCCCCAAACTCTTAGCCCCCAGTTCCCCAGATGTAGTGCAACTAAAGTCACAGCAGCTCAGATTGTAACTACTTTCTGTAACTACCTTTGTCTTTCTTTGCTACCTTCCCTTGCCTGGTATCAGTGCCAGGCCCACTGTAGGAAATCTGTAACTCCTTGATGATTGGAATTCAGGGCTGCACAACCCTGTAGGCCCTCTAGTTCGGGGCAAAAAGACACCTGGATGTTGGATTTTCCTACAGTCTGTAAGAGATGGGGAGCAGGGGGGTACCCAGACACTGCATGGACCCCTAGAAAGTGTTTTCCTAGTGTCCTTGCTCCCTGGGAACTGAAATAATCGGTATTGTGGTGCTTATCTGAATAAGACAGAAAAACAGAAAGTGATGCCGGGGAAGATCTCTATTGAAAAGACACAGCAATCCAGTTTTCTATTGGAACTGTAGCTCCCTAGTTCAAAAACAACCCCGTCATTAGAACTGCAGAGCCAACACAAGGAAATGTAAATACAGCGATATCCAGTAATGGGATACCACCAGAGGCTGACCCTGACTTCGGCAATAAAACCTGGCCCCAGTCCTTTCAGATTTATGTTTCTAGGGTCTTTCCTTTTTTGTTTCATTAGCATGCTTGTTCCTATTTGTCAAGCAGTTAGGCTGGTGTCTGGGTGTTTGCAGGTTATAGGGGTGTAGATAAAACATCAAACGGGGACTCTGAGACCCCAATGTAGAAGAACACATTTTCCACAGCCGTTTACCAAATGTTACTTTTATAGATGGTTGAAACTTGAGACTGGAAGGATCTCTCTTTTCAGCCAGGCTTGCCTAATATTCTGGCATCCTACAATTTTGTATACATTTTAAGGAAAAGGAAAAGGAAAAGGAAAGTGGGGCGGTGGGAGGGTTTGTCTTTCATTATCTCCCTTGGAGAAGTGAGGAAATGTGTTTTATTCATAGGCAAATTTTTCTGGCAAATCTTTTAAAAGTTAGTGGGATTTTATAGATCCTCTCTGCCCACTCCAACCCCTCTATGTTAGCCACTCCCCATTAAAGTCAGAAAATGTCTTTAGTAGACAGAATTATTGGCCTTGATTCTTGTCCACACCCTTTACTGTGTGGCTTTGTAGTCCTTCCCACAAAAGGCAGAGTGAACTTTTCCACTGCTGTTGACTTACTTTGGCCAATGGAGTGTGGGTGACAGGGACCATGTTCCAGTTCTGCACTTGTGCCTTAAGAAGCATCATTGCTCCCATCTCTATGTGAAGAGATTTCCCCAGGGAGCTGCTACCCCTCTACCTGAGGCCTGGATGAATGCATAGGTAACCTGCAGTCCAGAACCAAGTGCAGCTGGATCTAGAGCCACTTAGCTGAGCCCAGCCGAGATGAGCCAATACCCAGCTGACCTGTAGACCTCTGAGCAAGAGTAAATGATTATTGCTTTAATCTGCTGAATTTTGGAGTGAATTACTTGTTAAGCAATGACCTTAGTCCCTTTATCTCTGCAGTTCATGCATTAATTCTCAGCTTAGTGTGTTTAAGGGCGAATGGATAATTTTTTCTGGCCCCTTCAAAATGCTGCAAGAGCTGGTTCTATATGTTGGCTTTGGTGACAACATGTTGTTAGCAACCTGCTCCTCTTTTAATGAAGAATGACTCAGGGGAAGGGACTACAGCTTCCAATCTCTATGTCCACAGCATTGAGCTTGTGCAGGAGACAGTCCTGTCTTGGAATTAAGTCAAGCTTCTGCCACTTAATCACTGGGTAACTTTGAGCCCATGAACCTCTCTGAATCTCCATTTTGCCATCCGTTGAGGTAGTTGGGAGAAAGGAGAGACAACGTACATAAAGTGCTCCACGTCGTAAGTGTTAAATAAATAACAGCTATTAAGTTTGTGGAATAAATCAATGAATGCTGTTTCTTGTCAATGTTGGTGACCCTTTATAAGGTACCTACCTCTTACTTCCTGCCAAATAGGGCTCCTTCCCTGAGTTCTTTCCAGCGCCTGTCTGTCTGGGTCTGATATTGCATGTCAGCACCGTGTCTTCCTTCCCTAGTCCCTACTCAGTAAACTCCTTCATAGTGGTGTCAAGCAGTAGACTTAGCTTTTCTGGTCAGTGGGTCCTGGTCAGCAGCAGCAACAATGATAATAATAGACATTGAATGTTTACTAGGTGCCAATGCTTTGCAGACAAGGCACACCCCACTGCAGAGACAAGCAGGAGCCAAAGCAGGGTTGTGGGTCCCTCACCTCTCATTTGGATTGACTCCATTTTTGGTGAGAAGCACTGGGAAGGGACGACATCCCTGATGACCTAAACAAGACGGCGTCACCCAAAAAGAATTCAAACTGGAAGAGATTGAGACATCATTCACTGACATGTTTAAAATCTTCCCTTCCCAACTACCCAGTGCAGTGGGGGAACTCCTGAGGAATATTAGATCAGAAATGAAAAAATTAAGAAACTACATCTCCTCTGCACACCTGAAGAGCAGTATGAGTGTGTGTGAGTCCATGATGTGGTAATAATAGTAACAATAACAGTATAAACACATACCGAGTGTTCACTTCATGCTGAATACTCTGCAGGCATAGTCTTATTTAACCCTCAACAAGCAGCCCTGCCAGGCAGACCTTTCTATTGTGGTCTTTTCCTTACTTCTGAAGACACTGAGTTGCAGCTAAGCTTAGTTATTGGTCCAAGGTGTCCTGGCTGGAAAGTGATGCAGTTCCCAGCCTGGGTGACTCCAGAGCCCAGATGCCTCAGGATTCCAGCATGCTGCCCCCTTATTGCTGTAGCATTTTGTGTCTATGTCCCAAATTCATCCATTCATTCCTTGTGCCATACTTATAGGACAAATGGTGCCATTCCATTTCTTTTCCATAGCAATGCTTAAAGAGAGCATTTAGTTTCTATTGAGCACTGATTTCTTTTCTCTTGGGAGCTCAAATACTCTTAAGACTGAGAAGGAACTAAAGGGAGCATTTGTTGTAGTAGATTATTCATGGTAAAGAATTTGCTGCACCCAGAGCAACAAAGATCCATTTGTGTGCAGACTGCAAGGGTGGCATCTGTGTCACACTGAATACCATAAGCAGAGCACTGAGAAATGAGCTTCTCCCCAGGCCCCATGGAGTGGTCCTCAGTAACGATGCTTTGTAGATTGAGTTTCTGGATACTTCTTAGCCCTTCCCCTGCTGTTCTTTCTGAAGCAGCCAAGAACTCAGCAGTATCAAAGCTAAAAGTCAATTACACTAAAATGAGTCTTTTTTTGCTTGTTTTTAAAACTTAAAAAATTTTTTTCACAGATATCAGTTTCTAGTTTAATATAGCTTTTGGTCTGGAAACAGTGTCTTCATGAACCTGAGCTTCCTCAGCACTCAGCTTCTTGTCTGAGTATGAAGAACAATCATTGGATATCCAAAACAGCCCTCTAGTTTTAAGAAAGCTGAATCTTTGCAGCTTTGTGAAAGAACAAACTTTTTTTATTTTTGGAGTCATTGCCATTGGGTAGATTTAATCATGTTGGAAATTGATTTTTTGTTTACATGCTGACTGTGGCAGATTGAAGATAGCTTGACACTTTCTGATTCTCCTCCCATGGAGCAGAGGGTTCTAGTTCTCCACCTGAATCTGCGCTGGCTTATGATGTTTTGACCAATAAAATACGTGGAGGTGATGCTGTGCCAGCTCTGGGCTTTGCATTTAAGAGCACCAGCACCTACAGACTTGGTCTGTTGGAACACCAAGGCCCCGTGTGGCAAGTCTGGCTGCCCTGAGGCTGCTAGGCTGTGGGAAGCAGGAGGCACACGAGTGTCTGGAGGGTGAGTTGCCAAGTAAGGAGTGAGAGAGAGACAGAGAGAGATGGAGGGAGGGAGGGAGAGAGAAAGAGAGAGAGTGAGCGAGCAGAGCACCGAGGCATCTATTAGGTGGGTGAGAATCTCAGAATCTCAGAAATGGATCGTCCAGCCCCAGCTGGAATCAGAGATGAACCACCAGGCTGAACTCTTCCTAAATTCTTGACCCACAAAATTGGGAGCAAAATGAAAAGGTTGCTTTTAGCCACAACATTTTGGAGTAGTTTGTTACACAGTAATAGATAACCAGCTTTTCAACTGCTGATGATCATCGTAGCGAATCCTAAGAAATTTCTAAGGCGTATCTTGGATATACTATCGTTCTTTGGATGTTAGAGCTGGAAGGGGTCAAAGACATCATCAGTTCCAATACCTTTATTTCACAGAAGAAACTGAAATCCATAGATGTTAAAACAGCAGGGCTGATAGCCTCTTAGTGGTAGAGCAAGGGTGTTAACCGCTGTTCTAGCAGCCTTGTGACAACTTTCCCAGATAAGAATGTTTTTTGGTCATCAAATTTCTTATGAGGATATTTACTGCTGCCACTAAATTCAGAATCTCTCATCACCCTCTTCCCTTCTCCCAGTGCCTGCGCTCCATGGCAGGGCTCCCCCCGAGGGGCCATAGTCTAGTCTGGGTACCCAGAAACCTACCTTTCTTCTTCCTCCACCTCATCCAGGAGCAGAGCTTATTCAACGTCAGATGTAGACAGAAAGGACACTGTGATTCACATTGTCAAGTTTCCCTCCTTCAGAACAGGAACCTGGGCTGTTCCCCTGAAAGCCAAGAAAGGGCAAACCCGAGGACAGCAGGATGAGGGCAGGCTGCTATGTTATCTGCCTCGTGACTGGGTGCCTGGGTCCCTCAGGTTCGTCCCTCACTTTTCCACAGCTGCTCATGTGTCGCAAGTCAAAGCCCTGGATCCCACCCCCGCCACGCCGGCCCACACAGCTGTGTTTCTGTGGCCATGTGCTCTGTCCCGAAGTTAACCATGTCGCTTTTAAGTTCACAGGGAAGGGGCAGCTCACAGGAGACGCAGTTCAGCTGACTTCCCTCAGTTTAAACTGCTCTTGGTGGAGAAACCCCTGAAGAAAAAATCTTTCTGGTATTCTCTGTCATTGTTCTAGCTGAGATCCAGAATAAAGCAGTCTCCACTACACTTGCCCCAGCCTTACTCAATGAAAAGGGACTTTACCTTTCAGAGACTAAACAGTTTCCAAAACTGGAAAAAAAAAAAACCAGCTGTGCAAATGATGGGGCTCAGGCTTAGTGGAAAAATTGGGGAAAATAGTTAAAAGTTATCCCCCCAATGAACAGAAGGAAAGAAAAAAAATATAAAGAGAGAAAAACATAAACCTTAGACTGGCATTTTTCAGAGTGGTTCAAGGACCATTTGCACTGGAATGACATGGGATGCTTGTTAAAAATAAAGATTCCAGAGCTCCATTCTGGACCTCCTGAATCGGGCTCTCTGGGGGTGGAAATATAAATTTTCAGCAGCTCTCCAGGTGGTTCTTGTGCTCACTGAAGTTTGAGAATAGCTGCATTAGATTTATTTTACAAACAAATTTCATGAAACATTTTCTGAGAAGTCCATGCAAATTTTAGCTCTGATTTACTCCTCCCTTCCTAATGCTTGCATGTGCATGTGTGTATATGTGTGCGTGCGCGCGCACGCATGTTTTATAAACCTGTAATGGGGATGGGGGAAAGGCGTGGAGGCAGACTAATTTAAATCTCTCTATGTGTGGTTTTTAGACCTCAAGACTCACCCCCCTCCACTTTGCCTTATCTTCTCCCTTTAACATTTTTTTTATGCATGAAACATTCCCCGCTTCGGGTTTTCTGGCCACAAGGGAAATTCCCAGGTGCAAGAACCTACAGTCCGCAGCCTCAGGAAAGACTCTGATGTGGATCTTTGAAGGTGGAGGAACTTAAATATTAAAGGATCCACCAGGTGCCAATAGAGCTGAGCGGGAGTCCCAAAGGGGAATTTGTTTTCAACATAAATACTAATAATATAGTAATTGTGAAGCGAATATTTTGTAGTGTGTGGAGTGCTCTGATCAGCCCTGCCCTTGCTCTCTTGCGGGATGTCAGGGTGGATGAGGCAAAATAGGAAAATACGGGAAAGTGGTGACCTGGGGGATTTGTGCTGAGCGTGCGTTCCTTTCTGTCCTTCACCCCTGACAATTTTTAGTTCCAGGCCTCATCCTCATTAACCCTGCAGTAAAGGAGCCTTCTGCAAGTGGTCCTTCACGTTGCAGAATAGAAAACCTAGAATTGATTACACAATTGGAAAGGCATCTGGTAAAAACACCTTTCATTCCTTAGACATAATGAAATAGCCAAATATTGCTTAAATGTATCCATTTTTCAAGATGGAGCTGGAACGCCAGATTCTCCATGAAGCACTTACTGCATTACAAATAGTATTATTATATTGTTAGCTTTTTATAGTTTATGTTGTTATACTATTATATATATAATATATATATTATATACATTGTAGTAATATTATTATACTGATTAATATTATAACATTAACTATATTTTTATAGAGATATAATAATATGCTAGTTTTAGTATGCTAGTAGTGTTATTACCCTGTATATTAATACCTATAGCAATATTACTATTATCAAGTTGAAATAATAGTAGCTGGGTAATAGAAACAGCTGCAACAATAAAGGCTAACATTTATTGAGCACTGACCAGGCGTTATGTCCAGCCACAAGCATTATCTCATCTAATGTTAACCACCATCCTATGAAGTGGATACTCCAAGTACTCTCACTTTGCATATGAGGAAGTGAAGTTTCTCCCAGCCAGAAAATAGCGAGACAGCGATTTGAACCCAGAGTCCATTTTCCCAATTAAGAGATCACCCCTCCCCACTCCTTGGGTCCAGACCATGATCTGCACTTTTGCTGGAACACTTGATCACCGTCTGCCTCTCTTTATAATGATTTATGAGTTTCCAGCTCCTGGAGGGCAGAATGCGATTTATCTCTGAAAGCTTCAGAGCCCTTAGCCCTGTGCCCTGAACACACAGATAAGTGCTGTTCAAATGCCTGTCTGAATCGGTTAAAATTCCACGCTCCCAACAGGGTCAGGCTTGCTGATGACAGTGGCAGCCCGTCCTCTCCTGTGTGCAGCACCAGGAGAGCACTGATTGCTTACAACTTATTTCTAGTGACAGCAGAAGGTATTTCCTTCATGATTTCCATGCTCGTTTCATTCAGCAAGGACCAAGGCAACTGTTACCCAAGCATTCACAAAGCGTCAATCAGGTTTAAGATGAGTTCCATTAAACTATACAATAATAATGAGAATAGTGATCATTGAGCGCTTACCACGGGCTGAGAACTATGCTAAACCCTCTGCAAAATTAATCTCGTAATCCTTATTGAGGTAGATAATATTATCTTTTTTCCATAGACGAAAGTTGAATAACATGCCCATAGCCAGCCAGCTGGTGAGTTGCAGTGTTTTGATTTGAAATCCTGTTTGACTCCAAAGTCTATACTTTTAATCATTTAATCACTATTCTAATCAACCTATTCTTCCCTTCCTTCTTTCTTTCCTTCTTCCAAAAATATTTAACGAATGCTTCTTCTGCACTGGGCCTGTGTCAGGTGGGTAATGCAAAGGTGAGCCGATAAGACATGGTCCTTTCCCTAACAGGGTATCAGGAGAAATCAGAGGTGAAATAAATAATTATAAAATATGGTGGTTAATGCTCTGATAGAATCTACAGTGTTCTGACAACAGATGCATAACAGCCATGACAGCAGCCTGGGTACCTGCTCAGCTCTTGAAGCTCATTGAAGCTTCACAGCATCCGTTTGGGCTGCGTGTCAGTAGCCCCCTTTGTATGTGACGATGCTGAATTTCAGAGAGGGCAGAGTAATTGCTCAAGGCCACACAGACAGCAAGTGGCAAACTTGCTATAAATTCCAAAGCTTGTGCTTTCCTTACCAGACAAAGTCACCCGGAACTAATATAAAGTAAACTAACCTGAAACGGCTGCCTTTCTCCATAGTGGGCAATGTGTTTTCTACTAAATAAAATGAAGTTAAATTTTTTCCTAGCCAAACTGTCATCCCTCCACATACTTCAGAAAAACAATGTCCAAAAATTCCTGCTTTTTGATAATTCTTTCTGTGAGGATATGAAGGAAACCCTTAAGATAACAGATCTCATAATTTCTTCAAGTTCTGCCGTAATGGAGTTTGCTAGGAAAGTTATTCCTCAGTTCATGTTTATTCACATTTTAAACCTTCCCTACCTTGGATTAAAAGAAAGAAGCAGTAGCTTCATTTTGGGCCATGATGAACTGATCAAGGACCAGTAGTAATAAAGGCTGAAAAAAAAATACAAAGAAATATGAAGGTCCTTGGAATACGAGGTACTTGATCGCTGGTGCAAATTTAAGGATGTGAGGTTCCATGGGGTACTCGGGCCTGAACTGTTGATACACTGGAAGTTTCGAGGCATTTAACCTCTTGCTGGTCCTCTGAATTTTCTTCTTCTTTTTTTGTAAAATAAGCACAACAGCATGGAATGGCTTCAGAGGAAGGATTAACTGTCCTAGTGCTTTGAGAATACCACATATGCCCTGGAAGAGGAGATGAAAGGGGTTCAGAGGCAATATTCTCCTGTAAGGGCAATGGAAAACTTTCACTTCTCTGACAATGCTTTTGACAGGAGTTCAGGACTGCTTTTGAACCATTACTGAAACAATCAACAGAGTAGCAGAGTCACCTATGTAAGTTTTGCAAGTTTTACAGTCATTGGTCCAAATCGGCATCTCAGCTGTAATAGAAATTTTATGCGTGTACGGAGCACTGGGGCTCAATAGTTGTCTTTGCTCCTTTTGAGTTCCTGACATTTAATGCTGTAGTGGTTTCAGAGGGTCCAACAAAGCTTTTTCCCAATAGAAGTCTCTGCTAACTTCCCGCTGTCCCTCGCCTGTGGTCTGCCCATCCACCCAGAGACATTCGTAAGCCCCAGCACTCTCAGGACACATCACACATTCTGAACTGCACCCTGAATTTTCGTGGTATCTGATTACATTTTAAAAAACTGTTCTCGTGAACAGTATTTGGATGTGAGACAGCTAATTTCCTGCATCATGTGTGGATTTCCAGAACAATGCCAGAGGGGCTAAGAACACTCTTTCTCTGTTAACGATACAAAAATGTTTTTAGCATCTGCCCAGGGCCAGAATTTTATCTTCTCCAACATATTAAAAACACTACGCCGGAGAGCCTGTGTTAAAGAAAGAGCATTTAATTAGTCAAGTGCTTTTGAAATCATCTTTTTGAGTTCTGAGATAGCATTGAAGAATAAAGGGCCCCAACTGGCACTGACCCTGATTACTTGAAAGCAAAATTTAAGCGGAAAAGTCTGGTTTTCCTCTGCCCCTTTTCTTTTAACCCCCTTCTCTCCACGATTTACTCATTAGTTAAAGGTCAGCAATAGTTGGCTGATGTGGTAGACTGTTAATACATTGTGCTAGTGAAGGTCATTTTCATCTGACCAGTGTCCAAGGTAGTTCAGATTCAGAACTAAGCCATCATTTACTGTTTTTCTCATTACTCTCTAAAAGTATTCAGACATCCAATATTTTTTTAAAAAGAAGGCATTGATCTTCTGTGTAAGGAAAAGACAACCCTGAGTGAGACTTATCACAATTTCTTGTGAGAGATGATGTGTTGTGAAAAAGTTCAGCAAGGGATTTGTTAGCCTTGCATGATATAAAATTTGGGATCTGAGGGATCATGCTATAAGTAAGAGGTTATAAACAGGTGACCCACAGGCTACATGGAACCCATAGATGTGCTTTGTTTGGTCTGCAGAGGACTTTCATCCAGCCTTTTGAAATGGGAAGAAAGAAAATATAGGAGAACATCATTATGACCTTGGGCTAGCCAAAAATTTCCTAGATAGAACACCAAAATCATGACCCATGGAAAGAAAACATAAGTTTTTTTTCTGGCAAAATTAAAAACTTGTGTTTTTGGAAGACACTATTAGGAGAATGAAAAATGAGTCATGTATTGGGAGAAAATATTTGAAAATCACATATCTGATAAAGGACATGTATAGAGATTACATAAAGAACTCTCGAAACTCAATAATACAAAAATAAAAACCCAATATAAATGGGTAGAAGATTAAATAGACACTTCACCAAAGAAGGTATATGGACAGCAAGAAAACACATAAAAAGGTATTCAACTGAAGTGGTCGTTAGGGGAATGCAAATTAAAACCACAGTGAGATATTACTTCACAGCTATTAAAATGGCTAAAATTTTTTTTAAAAAATGGCTAAAATTAAAAAGACTGGCCATACCAAGTGTTAGCAAGCATGCAGAGCAATGGAACTCTCATACACTGCTGGTAGGAATGTAAAGTGGTAACAGTCATTCTGGAAACAGTTTGGTAGTTTCCTAAAAGGTTAAATATTTAGCATATACATATATGCTTATAAAGTTGTATATTTTATTTTTATTTTTTTTTTTAGTGAAGTATAGTTGATTTATAATATGTCAGTTTCAGGTGTACAACATAGTGATTCAATATTTTTACAGATTATACTCGGTTTAAAGTTATTACAAAATAATGGCTATATTTCCCTGTGCTGTATAATATATCCTTGTTGCTTATTTATTTTATACAGAGTAGTTTATATCTCTTACTCCCTATCTTGCCCCTCCCTCGTCCCCTCACTGGTAACAACTAGTTACCTCCAGCCCTCTATAGCTATGTGAGCCTGTTTCTGTTTTGTTATAGACATTCATTTGTTTTATTTTTTAGATTCCACATATAAGTGATAACATACAGTATTTGTCTCTCTCTGTCTGACTTACTTCACTTAGCATAATACTCTCTGGGTCCATCCACATTGCTGCAAATGGCAGTTTTTCATTCTTTTTTATGGCTGAGTAATATTCCATTATATATACTTACCACATCTTCCATTCATTTGACGTGCTTATCAAGTTGTATATTTTAAATATGTGCAATTTATTATTTGTCAATTATATTGCAATATAGCTGTTAAAAATTGGCATATTACATCTAAATTTTTTGGATGTTGGGTTTCACTTACAAACTAAACAGGACACCAACAGGCTAGAGCAGGGGAGCCATGGCTTTCATTTGACAGGATGTCTCTCTTGTGTTCACTGTGAACTAAACTAGTTCTGCTTCACTTATTGAGGTTGCCTGCTCGGCCTTCGCAGGCTTTCAACTCTAGATCCCTAGGCTGCCATGCCTCATTGCAGGCATCTGAGTTTGCACATGTTCTCCTTGCTCCCCAGATTAAGTCCCCTTTAGATAAGTTTTTCAAGTGTAAGCCTGGTGTCAAAGATCACTAAGACAGAAGGGAATTAGGGAATTTTTGAGGCTGAAACACTTGTCTTGGGTCCCACCTGCAACCTGAGACAATTGTTCCCTTACCTGCTCAGGAGGCTGATTTCACCTCTTCAGCTCGTAAATAACGGTGGTCAGTATCAATCAAAGGAATGCTTTATTAAAAGAAAAGAAGAATTGATAAGGCATTTCTGTCTTCCATAGCTAAAATCACAGGGCTTAAAAGTTGAGCAGGGCATTTCCCAGTATGACACTCTGTCAGTCCTTGGATGAAGAGTCTCTTCATGCTGGGACTCGATTGGCCTGACAGTGTCCCACAGTCCCCATTGCTGCTTCTAGAGTACCTGTTTGCTTCACTAGAGCCTCTGACAAATCGCCTTGTGTTCCCTAGATTTTGGCACAGGGAACTCAGGAATCCCTGTGCTGATCTGAGCGATAGTTAGAACCCTTCCAGAACTCAGAGCCAGATTAGGACTTCCCTTTTTTTTGAGCTCTATGCCTTCTGTTTATGGCTCAGCTGCCTCAGCAGACTTGGAGACCCCAGAATGGGGTCATCGTGTCTGCTCAGCCGGATACAGCTCAGTCCTTTGATGTCAGAACTTGGTCTAGACCACAGGTTAACAGCACACTAAGTGACTGAAACTCCCTCGAATCCCAGTGTGCTTTCCATCTGTCTACAGTGGAATTCTGTAACACTTCCTCAAGGGACCACTTCCTATTTACTCGGGTGCTGATTTACTCCTGGGTTTCTCTTTCAGAAGAGTCTCAGGCCTTTGCCATCTTTGGGTATTCATTCCTCATGGAGCCTACCTTCAAGTTTCTACATCCTTATTTTTCTTTTTTAAGAGCTGATCTTGCCATGTTGGCTAAAAGGAAATTTCCCATCATTTTGAAAATCAAAGCCCTGCAGTAATCTCGGTTTTCATTAGGCATCTGCCTCCATCTAAAATCTGCCTTCTTTAAATTAAGGGATTTCATCTGAGACTGGAGAACATCCTTGACTTTCTGTTTCTATCAAAACATGTGTAAATGCTGCCTATCTAAAGAAGTGTATGATATTTCTACAAGTGCAAATGGTGTAACACAAAGCTTGGAGACTGGAAGTGAAAAGGGAGTAACTCAGCTTGAATCCGTTTCTGGCCAGATGAAATTTAGAAGACACCCCTTTTGTTATTATTATTTTATTCTTTTTGAGTGAATAGCTCTAGTCCCTTTGAAATGAGTGTCAGTTGGTAAGCAGAAGCATGCATGAGTACACTCTCTGTTCCACACTCGTGGAGGGACAAAACAGTGGTCTAACTAAAGCTTAAATTGTGAGAATGTATACACAGAGTCAGATATGATGGCTTTAAATTAATCACGATGGTGGCCACGTCATATTTTTCAATAAAGGGGCCAGCTTCCACTTTCTGAAACATGTCTGGAACTCTTCTTTTTTGCTAGTTTTTGTAAAACCTGCATTGGACTATTTTGAAGGTCCTCAAGAATGTAAAACTCTTTTTTTTTTAAGAGTTTGATTTTGGGATCTGTTATGGGTTGAATAGTGAACCCTCAAAATTCACATCCACCTGGAACCTCAGAACGTGATCTTATGTGGAAATAGGGTATTTGCAGTATAGTTAAATTAAGAAGAGGTCATAGTAAATTAGGGTGGGCCCTAAACCGTATCAAACGGGAGTCATTATAAGGAGAGTAGAAGAGACACAGAGACAGAGATGCACAGGGAGGATGCCATGTGATGATGAAGGCAGAGATTGGAGAGCTATGTCTACAAGCCGAGGGACATCAAGGATTATTAGGGACCATCAGAGCTAGGAAGAGGCAAAGAAGGATCCTCCCCTAGAGCCTTTAGAGAGAGAGCATGGCCTTGCTTCTGAAACGTTGATTTTGGACTTAGCCTCCAGAACTGTGAGAGGATTTCTGTTGTTTAAGCCACCCAGTGTGTAGCACTGGGTGACAGCAGCCCTAGGAAACTAATATGGGAACTAAGTTGGATGTCTGAAGGAGTAATCAAGCTGAGTAATTCTGCTGCTAGTCAGAAAAACTCCATGATTACCTAACAAGACTGTTTTTATCCTATCGATCTAAAACTGAACTTAGATGACGCAAGGAATGGCTGCCTTTGGTGGCCAGCACGCTAAGACTGGCGCTTTTTAGCATTATATCATTGATCCTCCTAAAACTGTAGTGTAATAGCTTATTTCCATTTTACAAGAGTAAAAAATCTAAGGAGTTGATAGGTTAGGAAACTTGACTATGCTCGTGCAGCTGGTGATGGTCAGAATTCAAAGTTTATGCTTCTTTAACTACATCACCCTACATCACAATGTCTGAAGAAGCCTTCCAAAAATGTTTGAGCAATAGACACATCTCTGAACTAATTGTACCATACCCCAAGGTGATGGATTTGCAGAACAGCTCTCTTGAACAGTAAGTTCTGGTATTTTTGTTTAAAAGATTCCCTGTCATTACTTTATAACCACACCTTATCTATATTATGTTGAATTCTTTGCCTGCCTAACTTATATTATCACTCCCTGAGGAGGGACTGGGACTTCTTTTCCATCTTGCACAGAACTGAAGAAGCTGTCAACGCTTAGTAAATACTCAGTATCCAAGCCAGCACAGTGATCCCTACAAATTATGACCCTCGGGCTAGAAGACAAAAAAAAAATATCCTGTTGTGCAATTTTCCACTCTTTTAGTAATCTTAACAGTGTGGGTCATGTTAGTCCTAGTTTAATATTATAATCCAAATAACATTTGACTGAATACAGAGTGAGGCTAGGGGATCACCTAGGCCATGTATTCTAAGACAATTCATGGTAGCCGGCTGGGCTGTTTTGACCTTTCCAGTATTTGCAGACTGGCTGGTCTTTCTGTCCCTCCTCTGCCTACATGGCACATACCACGCACATAATACTAGAACAGTGGTAACATTTTAATTTTTTTCTTCTTTTTTAATCTTGTGGAGAAGGACCAGCTGAGCCTTGTGGGTTGGGTACGTTGAGGACCAGCTTACATGTTTGCTGGCATTCCAATCCGAGAGGAGTCGGGCTTAAGTGTGTCCATGTCCTCTACTCAACTGTGAATCTTTGTCATTCTCTGTCCCCAAAGAAATTGGCTCACCCCATGTAGAAGGGGTTATTTACAAACTGCCTTCAAGACTTCACATTTCCCTTTTTCTGTGTGTGAGTGTGTCTGGGTGAGGCATGTGCTGGTGTTCATGACGTGGCACAGAGGGAGGATGGCCTATGTTTGGTGCTAAGGGCGACCTTTCAGTTGAGCTCAATCTGAAAATCCTCAAATATTAATAACTCCTCTAAGAAGCATTTCTAGACTATGCACTTGATTTCATGCCTCCTTCTTTTAAACCTTTCTTTTTCTGAAATGAAACCTTTGACTTCTTTCCCTTCATTCCCCAACCTTCCCTTCCTATAGAATCAGTTGTACCTATTTTTTTCTTGTGAATATCAATTTCATCGTCTCTTGTTTTGTCACACTTTGTATTCAGAATTGTTTAATAATTAGTTGCTTTCAAGGTAAAATTCAGAAGCCTTGGCTTATCCTTCGAGGCCTACCACAATCCTCAATCCCCTCCTAACTTGCTTGTATAAAATTCATTCATTCATCCATCCATCCATCCATCCATCCATCCACTGAGCAAAACTTTGTCGAATATCTAACAAGTGTCAAACATTGTACTATGTGTGGATAACAGAGTGGCAACACAGAGAAGACTGGTCCTTCTTCTCATGCAGCTTATAGGCTAGTAGCAAAATGGAACAATAAACATGATCATGCAGTGCAACAAGCTCTATGATAGAAAGCACGGGGGGCTATCAGAGAACATAGGAGAGACATAGAACCTGGATGCTGAGGCCAAGGGACTCTACAGAGGAAGTGCTATCTAGGCTGAAATCTGACCTGTAAATAGGAGTCAGCCAGGTGAGAGCCAGGGGAAAAGTTTTCTTGGTGAGAAATACCATGTCTGAAGCCCGGAGGTGAGACCATAGCACACTTGGGAATTGAAAGAGGTTCAGTGTAGCTGGAGGGCAGAGTGGCGTAGGGCTGGAAGGTCAGGATTGGGGGCAGAAAACAGATCCTGCTGGACTTGAAAACCTAGTGAGTTGGGACTTTGATCTAAGGTCAGTGAGGAACCACTTTAAACCCTTTTAAACAGGTGAGAAAACTGATAAGATTTATCTTTAAAAAGATTATTCTTGCTCCCTTGAGGACAGTGGATCAGAAGAGTGCAAGATAAAGGGACTGGAAACCCAACTGCAGGCTACAATCCAGACAAGAGATAATTGTAGGAACCAGGAGTAGAGAGAGCAAGAGATGTAGACAGATTAGAGATGTTTAGATGTCAGGCGGGTCCCAAATATGTCACACGATTGCACTCACACTCTACGTTCCCTGCCAGGTAAGCCTTGCTCCTTCTATCCACAGATTCAAGTTCTACTACACTGAGGCTCTCTCTATGTGAAGTCTTCTCTAATTTTCAACCCCAGTACCTGTATGAATGCTTGCAGGATTTTTTTCTCTGCACCCCCTTATTTCACAAAGAAAATTAATTTACAATGTCAGTTCTTGTTTCCTTAGCATATTTATTTTCTCAAGCGGATGGCGAGCAATATGGGTGGAAATCATGTTGATACATCTCTTTACCTTCCTCCCCCTCAGTATTTCCCACTTCATCTTGTGCAGGTGGATGAACCATAACATAAATATCTGTCCTGTTGACCAACTGTGTTGCTACTCCACTTCCAAAAATTCTCCAGGTGGTTCTCCTTCAGGTTTCACTTCAAACGACACAACCAACCAGTCTAGTAGTTCGGTCATTCATTTATTCATTACCTTGTGCTTTTATTCATTCACTCAGCATATACTTATTAAATGCACTATTCGAGAGCTGACCTTTTACTAAACTATCCATTTCATTTGGGGTACTGTGCTTTTTATCACAGAGCCAGACCACTTCTCCTGTTTGCCATAAAAAATGAGGATTAAGTGTACTGGAAATGTTTTTCTGCTATAAGCATAGCTGCGCCCATGGTACCCAGATGAGCCATCTTATGGCATGGGAAGGAGCTAAGGTGCGACTGATTCCTTTGGCTTCCTAGATGGAGCGCTAGCCTTCTGTAGTTAGCAAATGTCTTGCCCAAGGGACTTAAACCTTGGTGTTTGAATGTGTTAATTCTGAGTTAATCCTGTCTTGATTTTTAAACTGTTTCTAATGTTTACCCAGTAGAAGTCAGAATTAAATGGCACCAGATACTCCAAAATGCATGAATCAGAAGAATGTTAGAGCCCTAAGTCAAAGTTCTTAACATAAAGAAAAATTTTGCCTTTTGCCCCTGCTGCCCGCCCAGCTCTCCGTCTGCCATCACCTTGCACTCCATATGCTGCCAGGAACAGGCACCGGACTCACTGTGGTTTGGTAGTGAAGCTTCTGAGTTCCAAGATTCTTCTGAACTGTGCTTGCTGTGATTTTTATGCTAGCATTGAATCAAAGATCTTTTTTGGCAAAGAATTTGCCATATATGATTAAAAATAATTTAGGGGGCAGGATTTCTACCAGGAATTGAACAAACAATGTACTGTCTTATGCTGGTTCCAAATTCCTAATGCATCTGCTTTGTACAGTCCCTGTTTCATAAAACTACAATTCCTCATTTGTCTGAGTTCTTTCTGCTTGTGTGCTAGCAGAGTCACACCCCTTTATTTTTGGACCTAAAGGCACCTTCCCAAGTTTGGGAAAGCCTCTTACTTGAAGTCACAGAAGCCCTAAATAATGCAGTTGTTGCAAGCTTCCTTGTTCAACATTTAGCAAGCTACCCCATCGCTTTTCCCGATCAGGGCAGATGTTGTAAAACGGCTGACTCCTCAGCCAGTTGGCTGAAGAGACCTCCCAGTCCCTGATCCATTTTCCTGCCAGAGCCACCAGCTTGGAGTTTGATACCTTTCCTAGTTTCTCTCTAGAAACTCCCCAGTTGAACAGATGTGGCCACACAGCAGAAATCAGATGTTTTAGATGTTTAATTATTTTTATCTGAAGGTGCATCCTGAGTTTGTGAATCAACCTGTAGAAATCTCTCGGTTCAACACGCTTTTGTTCTGGGCCTCAATCTCTCAGCTACGATCCTAGAGGTTTTCCTGATATGCTGATGCCTCATTTAAACTTAGATATTTCTTGATTTTGTTTGTTTTTGATACCAGATCTTTATAGCGTTAGGTCACTTTAGCTGGCACGTAACAAAATCCTAGCCTAAACTGGCTTGAACAAAAAGGCAATTTATTGGCTTACCTAACCTGGAAAGTTCAAGGAGGAAGGTAGGGCGCAGCTTGATTCAGGGCTCACAGGGGATTCTCAGGACTCAGTTTCTCTCCATTTCTGGGCTCTGCCTCCTGCTAGTTGCTTTCGTCCCATGTTTCATGTGCAGGAGTAGTAGCAGTTGGCAGTAGTATTGTAGATACATCCTCTAATTTTCAGGTCCTGTGGAAAAAAGTGTCCCAAGATGTTCAATAAAATTCTGAACCTATCATTAACCAGAGTTTTTTTCACATACTCATCCTGAACCCATCACTTTGGCTAGGCTTAAGCTGGTTAGTGTAGAACATCCTGATGTGGTAGTCCTGGTAAAGAGTCCTAAACACAACAAAACAGAAGAACTACCCACCTCAACTCCCAGCTGGAGTGGGGAGCCTCTTTTTCTCCTTCCTTTACCCGCAAAGAATCCAGGTTGGCTTTAAAGGAGAGCCGACCCTCTAAAACCACTTAAGACCCAGTTATCAAGGTCTGAATGAACCATCATTATAAACATGTGTATATTATTTTTACATTAATTGTCACTACTTTGCTTTTCTGTTTCTTTATTGTGGCAGAATTGTTTTTCAGTTTTCTTTTCAGTTTTAGCTTTAGTTTTCTTTCCATTATGCCATATTTTAAAAATGGGGTAGTCTAGACTACATTTCCAAAATCCTTCTTTTAGAAAGTTCATTTGTCACTTTAGATGCCATTTGTAGAGGCTGAACAAATGAGTAGAATATATTAGCTTTTATCTTTTAATAAAGATTATATAAAATTCAACTGTTAAAGAGATCTGCTAGCATTATTTTAAATGTGACATTTTGTCTGAATTGAGACTAAGCAGAGATTAGCATAAAAAAATCCTATAGAAGTGTTTGAGAAATTTGACTTAGTCAAGGTACTTTATACTGGCCTCCACACAATTGACCCAGAGCATTCTTCTTCCATCTCTTTGCTCCCCTCATCCTTATATGCTGGTCTAAGAGAACACCAAAACTTATCCATGGTAATTATTCTTAATTTTGTTTTATAGGCCTAAAATTCCAGTTATACCACACACATGAAATTTAAATAGAAATTTAAATAGAAGTGAGAAAACTCCTACTGCCTCTATTATTATTATTACAATTGTTATTACTAATAATTATACTAATGATGGCTACCAATTATTGATTGCCGACTCTGTGCTAGTGACCAGAGAAGGTACTAAGATTCATAATTTAATTGAATATCGTCAACAACCTATGAGATAGGTAACACAACCAGTAAGTTACAAGCCTTGAGAGTTAAATACAAGTCTGCCTAATTTCAAAGCTCACGATTTTTGTTTGGCTCCTGTTAACTGATAGACTAGTCTTTAGGTCTATGCAACAGAAATAACGTTGCCTTGGGAAGTCCTTTTCCCTGGCCCTGATTGACCCATTCTGGAGAGAGGCTTCACTTGGATGGCAGATAATGTGTCCTATGTGGCTGCTCTTCACATTTAGACCCTTCATTATGTCAGTCCTCACACAGGCAAGCCATCTGTACATTTTGCTATTTGATCATTACTTTGCTATGTTTGGTAAGGAAGAGATTAAGGATCTTGCTTAAGATGAGTCGGAAATGGTTGTAGTGTTCACAAAAGCTACATATTTCTATCTTGTGTCTTAATTGCTGGATAAACAGGGATGAATCAATCCATTCCTGGACTTCAGCACACTGTTATGGCCAGCAAGAATTCCATTAACAGTAGGCTCGAAGTACCAAGGCATCAGATGGGAAAGGCTCTTCAAGGAGAGTAGCTTTGCTCAAACTGCCTTAAGCAAGCAAGGGAGTTCGTTCGGCTAACATCATTGCCAAGTTCAGCAGCGTCAACTTCAGGCATAGCTAGGTCTAGGGGCTCAAAGAATGTCATCAGACATCTGGGTCTCTCTACCTCTCGTCTCTGCTGTCCTCTCTTGACTTAGTACTCCAGATGACAGGAGGGCCCAGAGAGGCCTCACACTCACATTCTATCAGCTTTCAAATCTGGCACAAAGACAGTATCTCTTTCCTAAGAGTACTAGCCAAAATCCTGAGAATGACACTTCGGCTTGGCTTGGGTAATACACCCACCTCCTAAGTCAGTTACTGAAACTGAGGGAAAGAACTGGCCGGGCCTTTGTTGTATACTGTCCTCTGGAGCATGGGAGTGGGTTGAATCCCTCCAGAACCATAAATTCTGGAAATGTGTAGAACGATGGTTTTCCAAAAGAAAGTCAGGAAGAAGGGAAACCAAAGCAAGAAACCAACCAGCCAAACAACAGCAGCCATAAAAACGCAGGTGTCCATCATACTTCTTCTAGAACACAATTTCTCTATCTGGAAATAAATCCAATGTCAGAATCCTGAGCTGCTCGGTACCCACTGCTGGAGGGAAGCAGGCAGAGAAAGATGTGTTATGTGGGCTGCTGCCCAAGCATTAGTTAGGGTAACAGAGATGGACTCTGTGCATTCTAGTGACCCAGGAGGCCTGGAGGCTACAGTAACTAAGATGAGAGTGTGTTCCAACTGGGAATGTTTTCCAGTTAGGGGGATGGGTGAGAGAGAGCAAGATCTGTCCTGAGGAAAAACAGATTTATGTTCAAACATCCATTTGGGGTGATGATTAAACAAGACATTTAGAACACTTCCAAGCCCCTGCTGGGCTGTGCTCTTAAGATGTGACGTTTGGGAGATAACACCCACTGTTACTAGTGCCCAGAAAATAAGGATGAAGTGGCAAAAAGTACATCAAACAATACAGGACAGTCAGGAACAGGAGTGATGTGGTGGCACTGAGTTAATTAGAGGGCTTTTGGAAGGGTGTGGATTCATAGAGTTGGCGGAAATCGCTTTTTCATCAGTTGAGTAAAAATATTAAAAAGATTTGGATTTATGTTTCAACATTTTCAATAAAAAAGAAAGATAACAACCCCCCCCCCAAATCGTGTCTTCCCACTGGTAGAAAGTGATCCTCACTCTATGAGTGGTATTTGATATAGAAAGCCAAGAAACCTTTGGTTCAGAGTAGGGGATACTAGGAACATAGTAATAAATAATAGAATAAATTACAGGCCATCCAGGAAAATAAAATAGATGGCCTCAGCTATAAAGAGAAACCCAAGTTAAGAAGCTGCTCTTGGAGTAGAGTAGTTATAGATCAAATAAAAATTCTTATGACTTTTTTAAACTCAGAAATTTAATTCAGTTGGATGTTAGAGAAAAACTCTTGTTGCTTTCAAATTTTAAAAAGGGGGAGAAAAAAATAAAAAGGTACCCTATTTTCTGGTTTCCTGTACTGTGAATAGTGCCAGAGATCTGGGCTCCAGGGCTAATGGATGCCACCTGGAATGGGTGCCCAGGCCACTTACAACCAGCCCTCAGCAGGGACTAAAGTCAGCACCTCCTCCATCCTCAAGTGGATGTCGGCTAAAGCAACCAGCCCTGTGCCTGTCAAAATATAAGCTAAGGATGGCGAATGGGATTAGAGCAGGAGCATAAGACCTTAGATGTTCCCAAGAAAAATGAATCGTATAAGGGCTGGCCTTGGGTGATCTGCAGCACATTAATCCCGCCTTTCCACAGTGGTGGGCGGGCTGCTGGCGATGTGGGCTGTAGATGGGAAGCACACTTTCCTGGGGTTTTGTTCTATTCTCCAGGCTCCTCTTAGGCACCAGAAGTATTCATTTCCTGGCACACGTGGGGATTTGGAATGCGGGTGTCCAATTCGCTCTTGGGACAGCTTGGACAGCTGGCTGGGCCCTGGAATATTTGAAAGGGCCAGTGGGAACCCACTGTTATGCGAGATTATGCCTGACCCAGCCGTCCTGTCTTTCTGACTCTGCAACACAATCATGGCCCTCAATTGACCTCTCCTTCCTCGATTCTCCTACTTCTGACCATTCCAAACGTTGCTGCCAGATACGTCTTCTTAAATCACCATTTAAAGTTGTGAACCCTTGTCTCGAAGGTTGGCAGGGACTCTTCTTTGTTTCCAGGAGAGTTTTGAATATCTCCATCTCAGTCAGGCCAGTGTCCCAACCCCAGCATCCTTCAAACACTCTGCTCATGCCTCCCTCCAAATCTTTGCCCATCTCTTCCCCTGGGCTGGAATGTTCCCTTGCACCCCTCACCCCCCTGCATCTACCTGCCCTGTCCAGACCACCCCAACTCTCAGGGTTTTCGTCAATAGATTGCTTACATTGTACAGTATCGACACAGCTCTTTGGACAATTAATTGTGCCCTTTTTCTCTTTTTATTTTTAGCACATTTTTATATACTTACGTTGATGAGACTATCAATTTCTTCCTCTCTTGTATCTCCCAGAGCAATGATCACACAGGAGATATTTTAAAATTATTGAGTAAATGAATACATAACTGAGGGGCATTGATAGCACTAAAAAATTCTTGTGATTCAAGTAAAACAGGTTAGAAAAATTACAGCCTACCCCCAACCTTGCTATTTCAAAATCTGAATTTGATCTACTAGTAGGTCAGTGTGCCCTTTGTACCACTTGTTTTAATTTGCAGCAAAAAAAGATACTAGAAACATCTTTCATCAGCAGAATATTTCTACTGTCCATCCTTTACTTAGAAACCTCTAGTGATTTTTTATCAGTACAACATTAATAACAAGCTAGCCCCTCGAGTTCTCTGTTCTCCCGACTCCTTGCTTTGATCGGCTCCCGCAAGCTCATCTGGTTCCTACCTCATTCCACGTCCTGGTTCCAGCCTCATTTTCAAGGAGGCTTGAGCAGCCAGTCTTTGCCCCTTCCCTCTCCCAGTCAGATGGCTGCCTTCCCTGCCCCCTGGGCAAAGAACTACGGCCTTCTGAAGTTTTATCTTTTTTTTTTTTTTAATTTTTTTTTTATTTGTCTACTAGCTCCCTAGGTTATTTCAACCATTTTCATGGATTTATTTTATAAACTTATTTATTTTATTTTTGGCTGTGTTGGGTCTTCGTTGCTGCGTGCGGGCTTTCTCTAGCGGCGGTGAGTGGGGGCTACTCTTTGTTGTGGTGCGCAGGCTTCTCATTGCGGTGGCTTCTCCTGTTGCGGAGCACGGGCTCTGGGCGTGTGAGCTCAGTAGTTGTGGCTCACGGACTCTAGAGTACAGGCTCAGTAGTTGTGGTGCACGGGCTTAGTTGCTCCGCGGCATGTGGGATCTTCCTGGTCCAGGGCTCGAACCTGTGTCCCTGCATTGGTAGGCGGATTCTCCACCACTGTGCCACCAGGGAAGCCCCATGAAGGTTTTTTTTTTTTTTTTTTTTTGTGGTACGCATGCCTCTCACTGTTGTGGCCTCTCCCGTTGCGGAGCACAGGCTCCGGACGCGCAGGCCCAGTGGCCATGGCTGACGGGCCCAGCCGCTCCGCGGCATGTGGGATCTTCCTGGACCGGGGCACGAACCCGTGTCCCCTGCATCAGCAGGCGGACTCTCAACCGCTGTGCCACCAGGGAAGCCCCCCCTCCCCCCATGAACTTTTATCTTTAAAGCTGTGTAAAAGCTCCTCTAAAGCTGGAGTACCAAAGTGGGGGAGGTTCAGAAATCTGATTTACCATTCGGTGTCTATGACTTGTTGAGATTAAAAAAATAAACAAAAGCAGGCATATTTGAAACATTAAAGACACATCAATTACTTCCAGCTTGTGCTATTTCCTTTTGAACTCTCATCTTGTGAATGTTATTGTCTCCCTGCTCCTGAGTGCCTTTGTCCCCTTCTTGGGTCTGAGCCCACCCTTCAAGGGAATCTCCCCCAGGGAACAGGAAGCCAGGGAAAGTGTAGCCGTCCCTGAACCAAGCTGGCGCCCTGATGGCTTAGCAAACCTTGCTTGCCACTCCCTTCCTACTGACAGAGCTGGCTCTCCACATGAATGTTGGAAATCAGAGCCACGGGTGGATGGAGCATCTTGACTTCCATGGCGGCCAAGCAGCCTAAGCCCTCCACCTGACGGTCCCTGATTCACAGGTGAGGGGGCCGAAAGCCCAGAAAGAGAATAGTGCTGGTGACAGCAATTGATATGCATGAGCAGAGGCTGGAATGCATCCCTAGGTCTCATTTTCGCCTTCGGTTATCCCTTGTTTGAAAATCTGCTTTCATTCGCTTGGAGTCAACTTCAGGAAGAAGGGGAGCCTTACAGGATCTCTGGATGGTCAGGGTCAAATCTTCAGGGGGGACTTAGCCCAGGGACAGCTGAGGTCAAGTGCTGAATTCTATGATCTTCCCTGGGACTTCAGTCTCGGCCAGGACAGTACCCAACTCGTAGTGGACTTGAGCATCTGTGAGAAATGCAAAGGTTGAAAGAACATTATTGTTTAAAGGGACTTGAGAAGCCAGTCTTCTTACATAGATGAAAAACCTGGGGCCCAACACGTATGTAAAATCCTTCTTGGATTTTCTTATTCATTCATTCATGTATTCTGCAAAGATTTATTTAGTGCTTACTGCATGCAAGGCAGAGGGTCCAAGGTCCCTATGCTTGTTTGTAGCACAACTGAGACCAGCACTCAGGGATCCTCATTCCTGGCCCAGTATTGCAGTATTGTTTTCCGTACAAAATGTCATAAGCCAGCATGTTAATTAGTTACTTGGCCATTCATCAAGCTCCTACTAAATTCTAAGCACTTGTGTGTGACATAATTATTTCAATCAATTTTATACCATCCTGGAAGATGCATGATGAGGAAACCGAGGCTCTGAGAGGTAGCACACCATGTTGGGATCCTGCACTAGTAAGCGGTAGAGTTGGGATTCAGTTGGGAGTCCATTTGACTACAAAGTCCAGGCTCCATTTTCACCACAGGGCGTTAGCTTCTCAATTGCTTCCAATACTCCATGCTCTAACGGGGTCGACCTCACTCCCCACCAAGGGGATCCCCTCCTTTTTACCAGCAGACCTTTGGGAATGCAGTTTCCCTGATGGGCATGCCCTCCTTTCTTCCTCTCTCCCTTATTCTCACTTCTCCCTTGGGGCTCACACCTTGATTAGCTCATACTTCAGGAATGTTTAGAAATGATGAAATCTGGCCACCAACTTTTAACTTAGCTGAGCTTACTGTTTGGAGAGCCATCATTCCTTCAAATGTGTTTTATTTTGTCAGATTTTACTGACAAGCCCAGGTCAGACTGGCAAACAGTATCGCTACATAAACGTTTGTCAGTGGCCCTTTAGAAAATGGAGGAAGACCTTGACCTGTCTTCTGTCCTCTTGTCTGGAACAAATTGCTACTTGCCTGGGGGAGGGTTATTTGCGATTATTCAGCCAAGTCAGGGAATGCTCTGAATAATCAGATATTCTGATGAATAGGGTTAGATTACACGGATCATCAGCTTTCAGAGAATTAGAATGAAATACACTTAACACAAATACTGTACTAAGCATAATATAATTTTCTTGCTGGGTTTGGTGCTGATCCTGTGAGCACCAGTTATCACTGTCAGGAGTTGAGGTGTTACGGAAAGAGCCCTAGAAACCAGGTAAGTAACCTGCTAAGTGATTCTGAGGCATTCCATCTCTCTTTTCTGAGTCCTGTTTCCTCCTCTATAAAACAAACATGTTGGATTAGGTTCAGTTTGGTATACATGTTGCATGCGTGCCTTCATACTCTGCTCCTGGGCCCGTGTCAGACATCACTAATCAACTGAGGCACTTTTTCCTTTGATCACTGACAGCCTCAGGATTCCTTTACACCCAATGTTCCAGCAGCAACCCTCAGTGGACTGGAGTTGGCACATGAAATGAAGTCTATTTGCTATGGTTGAACTAGATGATCTCTAGGGTCTCAGCTTTTATAAGTTGCCTGGAGCAAGTGCATGGTGGGTAGAAAGCTGGATGGTGGATAGTTTGTGGTATTATCAAGCATTAAGTATTTGACCACTCAACTGAGATTTTTTTTCCCCCCTCAATCCACTGAGACCTAGGCTAATGTGGCTACTGAAAGCTATGGCAGGGATCGTATCTAAAATCCTGGGTGGGTAGGTCCGAGTGACTGGTGACAAGAGAGGTCTGGTCAGCTTGGCTCAATGCCTAAGGCTCAAGTCAGCTGTTAACTTCTCTTGGAGCCCCCCTCATAGAAATAGGCAAAAGTCATTAAGCCCACATCTGAGTTCCCTCTGCCCGCAGCACTAGGCTGGGATGTGTCATTCTATGTTATGGTTAGTGCGATGTGAAATACAAAACTCCTAGTGGATTATAAGCTTCTTGGAGTCAGGGAGGAGCTTCTAGTTATCTTTTGGATTCACAGATAACAGACTGTTTAACCTCTGACAAGTTACTTAACCTCTCTCTGCCTCGGTTCTTAATTTATTAAACAGGGAAATAATAATAGTATATACTTCTGGGGTTCATGGTGCCCATCAGATGAGATCATCGATGTAAGCACTTAGAAGGCCACCTGATATATTCTTGTTGTATTATTATTGTTATAAAATCACAGCCTAGCACAACGCCTGATGAACACAGCCCCTGATGTATGTTGACTGGTTGACTTTTTAAATGACCATCAGAGGTGAACATGCACCTTTGGAGGGACTCATCCAAGAACCGTCAGGGACCTGGATATGACAGGATCTGTCCACAAGACAGTGGGGAACTGAACAGGGCAGATTTTAGTACAAAGGGTCCGAATCCATCTGCCTTTAAGGCAACCAGAAACTGCTGAAGGGAGTCACATGACAAGGGAGGAAGCTCTGCTCAGTTTTCTGGGCTCAGGAAATTTTTATTCTTTTAACTAGAATCTTCTATATATGTATGTATATATATATATATATATATATATATATATATATATATATATTTTTTTTTTTTTTTTGCGGTACGCAGGCCTCTCACTGTTGTGGCTTCTTCCGTTGCGGAGCACAGGCTCTGGACGCGCAGGCTCAGCGGCCAAGGCTCATGGGCCCAGCCGCTCCACGGCATGTGGGATCTTCCCGGACCGGGGCACGAACCCGTGTCCCCTGCATCAGCAGGCGGACTCTCAACCACTGCGCCACCAGGGAAGCCCTAGAATCTTCTATCTTTTGAAGCATATTCACAAATCATAAAAGTACTTTTGTGAGAACACATCATTCTTATCTCATTGTGTCCTCAAACAAACTTGTGAGTTCAGGCCCAAGGCACTCACCCCTACATGACTAATGAGGGGAGGCTGAGGCCCAGAAAGGTTATGTGACTTTCCTAAGGACACACAGCTTGTATGGGAGGCACAGAGCCTATGCTCAGACTCCCATCTCTACAATCTCCTCTATTCTCTCTCCTTCCTGTTCTCTCCAGAAGCATAGTTCAGTTTTAGGTTTCCCAGCAGTTTATTTTTCTAAACAGCATTGAGAAAAGGCAATTTTATTAATATATTAATATAAAGAATGAGTTGATGAGTGCCTTTTATCTTCCTCAAATCCTCCAACCAAAATATTTCCACAAAAGGAGTCTACAAAACATGCTTGAGCATGATTGGAAAAAGAGGAGCGGAACAGCATCTAATGCTTAATGAAATGTATAAGGGATAGAACTGGGCTTTTATTTGAAACGCAATGTTCATTTTGCTGCCAAATAAAATAAAACAAGTATGAAACAAGAACAAACCACTGTTGGACGTGTTTCCCTAAAGACTTGGACACAATGTGAAACCAGGAATTTATATGTTGCCTTTTTAAAAAAAAATAAAGGAACATGTACCTTTTGAGTAGACATGACTTTTAGTTTTCTTTTCCATGGTGGGACTAATTTTGCAAGAGACCAAAATCGATTCATCCCTCATTCCTCCTGGAGACCAGGACATACAATAAACCCATTTTCCAAAATGGCACCCCACCATGACTTGAGATGAGTGGGGCTGGGTTTGGACACTTGAGAGCCCCCATTCTCATCATCCTATGGCTTCCCTCATTAAGATGAGGTGACCCCAAGGGGAGCCATAGCTGGCTAAGCCAACGAGATCTCTTTCTTTAGGTATTTTCAATTGCAGAGAGGAGGATTCCAGCTGGTGTAAATACTTGGTAGGGAGAACATGGAGATCGGAGCTAAGATAGCTACATTGGGCCACGTTCAAAATGAGCATGCAGAGAAAAAAGGTGAGTAGAGAAAGAGAGAAAAATGGAGTAGAGACAAAAAGCGTAGTGAAGGTATGAGAAGATATGAGAAAGACTGTGTAGGTCTTGAGAAACAGAGGGACAATTTTTCGAACCCAGATTCCAACTCCAGTCTAGGAGGTCTGGCTGGACTTCTTGTCCTAAGAGTCCATAAGTTTCCATAAGTTGCCCTCATGTCTTGGCAGAGTATGATATTCTATTTGTTGGGTAAAATATTCATTAAATAACCCTCCTTCTTCCTTGGGCTACTTTGAGTGGGTTTTTGCTCCTTACATCCAGAGGCTTTGGTTGGTATCATACAGCTTTCTCTAGCTGACGTACAGGTTGGTGGGGTTCATTCCAATGATCAGGTGAGGGTTTTTTCCTCTCTTTCTTTAATGTGATGTTTTATTGTACATTTAACATGTTCCAGAATCTGTGCAAAATATTTCACTGCATGATCTCATTTAAGTCACACAACAATTGAGGTTAGTACATACAATTTAGTACACACAATAATCAGCAATAAATACTACTTTAACCCAGTTTTATAGAGTAGAAAACTAAGGATAAGGGAAAGAACAACTGGGCTTCCCTGGTGGCGCAGTGGTTGAGAGTCCGCCTGCCGATGCAGGGGACACGGGCTCGTGCCCCGGTCCGGGAAGATCCCACATGCCACGGAGCGGCGAGACCTGTGAGCCGTGGCCGCTGAGCACGTCCGGAGCCTGTGCTCTGCAACGGGAGAGGCCACAGCAGTGAGAGGCCCACGTACCGCAAAAAAAAAACAAAAAAAAAAGAGTAAGGACAACTGGTCTGACCCAAGGTCATGCAGGTAGTACATGGCAGAGCTACTAATAAAACCTAGAACTGGGCAGGTCATTTAACATTTCTTTGCTTCAGTTCCCTAACTGTAAAATGGGGACAATAGTATTTACAAAGAAGAAATGTTTTGAGATCTAAAGTCAAGAGGTAAAGATATAAAAGTGTCTAACATGGTGCCTGACACTCAGTGCTCAATGAATCTTTGTTTAAAATAACAATAAGGCCAGGGTTCTTAACTGAATTTCACAGATGGGCTCCAGATCTGTTTACTCCCCACCAGGTTACATGCGAATTTTATGTATATGACTATGTCCACTCTTTTTTTTTTTGCTCCTGGAGAGAGTGTTTGCTTTCAACAGTTTTCACCTAGGTCGGTGCTGCCTCAACCCCACTCCCAAAGTGAAAAATATATACTTTATAGGAAGATTAAGATCCTCCTTTGCTTCCAGTCATTACTCACTCAACTCCAAGAAGGAAGAGTTTTGCAGAGTCACGGTGAGCTAGGTGGAGTTTTTGTGTGATAAGGAAACAAAAAAAATGCTCGACTTCTACGTGGGAGTCCTGGCCCTTTTGCTTATATTCCACACTGCTTCTCTCACTTGGTGATCTGTGTGGCTAAAACTGTTAACACTGGGCTGTCTTGTATTGGGGAGATATTTGAGGAGAGGTGGGGTCTCTTAGGCCTCCCCATCCCAGGCAAAATAAATCCTCACAGGTACATAGGTCTGAGCCCACATGTTGGGAGATTGGGGCCAAATCCTCAGGGGGTAATAAGTCTTCCTTTGTCAGCTCTCCTTATCACGCCCTTATTGTTGGTAGCTTTTCAGCAGGAGAGAATTTGAGGTCAAGATCCCATCTGATATTTCTCTGCCTCTCAATAAAATAGTTTAGCAATTTCTTATCATCCTTTGTGATTACGCACACATACACGCACATAATAGCAAAGTCTCAGGTGGAAGGTTTCCATCCATTTGACTGACTTTAGTTGATAAAGATCTAGATAACTTTATTTTCTATTATAGCTTCAAAATTTGGGAAAGTAATTCCATGAATAAAATCAGCCATTTTGTCTCTTTTTAACATATAACCCAAATAAGAGCACAAAATATTTATTGAGCACTCATTTTATGCCAGTAACTAAACTAGTGTGTTACATGCATTCTCTTTAATTCCTAACCACCCTATGAGATTGGATATATTATTATTTCCACTTGTAGACTAAGAAGCCATGCCTTGAAGAGGATACAGAACATCTCCAAAGTTACCTGATGGGTATTTGACTGGAAACTACAGTGACTAAACTGTCACTGGTGTGCTTCATGCTATGGTAGAAAGTGTGTGATGTGTGAGTGGAATCCCATCTGTGAGGACATTTGGGTTTAATTTTCGTGTCTCTCATAGCTGGAAAAATCAATTCTCAGTTTCTCCACCCAACAAATAGGTATCCTGATACCTGCCTCCTCCTACATCAAAGATGAGGCCTCTCTCTGAGTGTGCACACATGCTCCCCAAAGACAAAAAGTTATCCAGTTTAGTTTTTACAATCCAGATTCTTAGAGATCAGCCAGCAATGTCATACTCTCTGAACTTAGTAGGAAAGAAAATCCAAATTTGTTACTGTCTATGGAGCCAGCAAGTATTAGAAATTAAAGTTTTACTGACATCCTCTATCTTCTTAGTTCTCTACTATTACACTGTAGAATTGTTGTATTGGTCGGCTGGAGCTGCCATAACAAAATATCATAGACTGGGTGGCTTAGACGATAGACATTTATTTCTCACAGTTCTGGAGGTTGCGAAGTTCAAGATCAATGTACTGGCCAATGTGGTTCCTGGTGAGGGCCTTCTTCCTGGTTTGCAGATGGCCACCTTCTTGCTGTATCTTCACATGGCAGAGAGAGGGAAATCTCTCACTCTTCCTCTTTTTCTACAGCCACTGATCCCATCATGACCTCATTTAACTCTAGTTATCTCCCAAAGACCTCCCAAATAATATCTCTAAATTGAGGGTTAGGGCTTCGACATATGAATTTTGGAGGGCCACAACTCAGAACACAGCAATTGTAGTTTAAAACAACTGGGGACCAACAGAGGGTTAATAACATTATTTTACTGAGTAACTAATTATTTAAAATTAATTAAATTTCAGTATTTAACACAAAAATAGACTAAAGGAAGGTCCTTTAAATGCACTTAGCTATGCAAAATACACTGGTGTCCTATTTTTTTTCATCCCACTATGGACTGACAAAACTTTGTCATAAAGTGAATTTTGTAAACCATTGCTGTTGAAAGGTTTTGTATGACTTTACAGTTGAAGAGACAGAAAATTTGCTTTATTTAAAAAAAGTGTTTTGGAGTTCAACTAATTTGTGCAGAAAGTTTTCCTAATTTTTGAACTGTTGGAATTCTGCTCTGAGGCACTGCTTAGTGGCAAAGAAGTTGGGAACACTCAGTCATTGACAGACATTATAATTTAAGATATGTTTATTCAGCCCAAAGTCAAGGACATCAAAGTGGACAATTTTAGCTCTTTATCTGTGCGTGGTTCATATAACCCTTGGTTATCCAGTGTAAAATGTTAATTTTAATCTTCAACAAATAATACTAGATAAATAGAATATCAATCTTTGATAAGTAAAACTAGACTCAGAGGTATTAACCCCTGCAAGTAATGTCTACCCCAACTAACTATATATCTCTGGATACAGTTGGAGAAGAATTTCAGCTATTTAAGATTCATAAGGTCCCAGCTCCAGCTGGGACTTCAAATCATGTTTCCAGAACACAAGAACACTTGATAAAGTTGGAGAGAAAAATTTTTTGAAAATATGTCACCAGGCAGCTTGGGAGTGATTTAACAGAACCATCCTACAGGGTATGAATTTAACCTTTGATCTCTGAAATGAAGGTCAGCAAATTTGTTTTTACTCTGCATCTCTTATAATCAACTCAGTGTCTGGGTAAATCAGTTTCTAAAGAGGAGGCTGTGTTTGCAGATAAGTGATACTTTCACCCTCCAATTTTTAACCACTTAACCCTCTCTTCCCTGAATTAAACTCTACTGCTATTCTCAACTTTTTGTGGGAAGGGAATCTAAAAACTTAAGATGCCATATATTAGAAAGAGGAAAATGCCATACTGCTGCCTGCAAAAGAAATAAAATGTCCGACAGAATGTTTTAGGGAATTTTTTTTCCTTCTAGGAGATGAACACATGAAAAGATACTGGTTTTTACCTATCAGTTCACCTGAAGTCTTCTTGCTAATAATCTAGGACTGGCAAAGTATAGCCCATGGGTTAAATCCAACCCATTGCCTGTTTTTGTAAATAAAGTTTTATTGGAACACAAACACACTCATTCACTTAGGTATTACCTCTGGCTGCTTTTGTGTTACAATGACAGACTTGAGTTGTTGCAACAGAGATCATATGTCTCACAAAGTCTAAAATATTTGCTCTCGGGGCCTTAACACAAAATGTTTGCCAACCACTGCTTCAAATCAAAGAAAGAGGCTTGGAGTGGTGACATTATGAAAATACATCCTTAGCCCAGATACGCCAATGGCTTGGGGGTAAATGAAGATGGACATCGGTGTTCATCCAAATATTCACTTTGCAGAAACAGTCTGAGAATGACATTAAGGTGATGAAAAGAACAATAGTTGGGGGTGCATCCTAATGAGGTATAGACATAGTGACTAAAATTATTCCTCTGATTCTCCAGCAGTCTATCTAATAAAAATATGCTACGGTGGAGATGAACCCAGAATCTTCAGCTAATGTCAGCCATTTGGGAATAAGAGTTCCTTCTCTGCAGCAGATGTGTGGCTCAAAGTTCACCACGAGTGCACTCACAGAGAGAGCACAGCATGTGCTGTTCATCGAGGGACCAGCACTGGCCTGTCAATGGAATAACTAATTTCGTTAAAGGACTTGGGGAAACAGTGGGGGTTGGGAGCTAGGCTAGAACTGGGCAAAAACAATTTTAACCCTTTCTGGGAATGACTGTTTTACTTCTTAAATAGTGATGATTCTGTCCAAGAAATGCCTATTGAATTTAAACCAGAAGAATGCCATGCGCTCTGTAGCCGTCCTTGCCAGTCATCCTACATGGCTAGCTGCCAGGAGGTTGACACACAAAGGCGATTGTTGCATGCATGGTTATTTCAGTCATAGACACTCGTCATTCCTTGAAATTGCTCCACTCTGAGGATTCTAAACTCCAACCTCCTCTTGCCCATCTTAGAAGTCAAGTGCATGGGCTGACGTGAGTGGACTCCCTCGATTTCCTCCTCCAGCCCAAACTGCCAGGTATTCATCCTGGGTCTGGATTTTCACTTCTCTCTTGGAAGAAGAAGGGCAGAGACCCACCTCTGGGCTTGAGCATTGCCATGTTCTCTGCCCTCTTTGGGACGTTGCTTTGTCATCTGCAGGTGCTTCCTTTCTAATGACTCTTTCTGTTTCCCTAACTAATATGCTTGGGTCTCACTTGCCCTAAAAATAAGAAAAACCAAAACCAAAACCATCCTTTCTTGAACTTAATGATTTTCTTTTGCCATTTTCCTGGCTTTCTTCCTTTTCACTATCCGTAGCAAGGATAGGACTAGGTCATGCTGTAATAACACACAGCCCCTACATCTCAGTGGCTTTCCACAACCACCCAACTTCTGTAAGGATGTACCTACACTGCTGCCACCTACTTCCTCTGTCCACTCACTGTCGTCCCCACCCACATCTTCTAAAACCTGGCTTTTGTCGCCATCACTCCACTAAAACTACATTTTGTTGTTGTTGTTTTTAAATTTTTTTTTTCTTAAAATGGTCTCTTTGTTATCTAGCTAACCATATTTTCCCTGCTATTTCCTCCTTGGTTTCTTTGTAGAATTTGACCCAGACTTTAATCCCCTTCTTCCTGAAGCCTGTTCTTAGTTTGCATGATAGTGTTTGCAGGATTTTCCAACTTTCCCATGTCCTTTCTATATACTTTTTCTCTGTCTCCTTCACTCATTTCTCCTGCTCAGTGGAGGTTGTCCAGGCAGCTCAGACTCTTCTCTGCACTCTTTCTGTGCTCTCCCTGGGGCTTTATTTAGCCTTTAGCTTGGAGCGTGGAACTCCTAGCTAATCCATCCATTCATCCCTCCCTCCATCCATGCATCCATCCCTTTTTCCAGATCTTGAACTACATTTGAAACTTTCACTTGGATTACACTTGCAAATTAATGTAAATTCACAGCCTCTCTGTTAAACCAGCCCTTCTCCTTCCTGTTCATGGAACTGTATCAGTTAAAATGCTGTGGCTACAAGTGATGGAATATCCCAACTCAACTAGTCTAAAATATAAGAAAATTTATTATCTTAAGTAATGGGAAGTCTAGGGGCTTCTTTTGGCACTGACCTGCTCTGTGGCGCCTTTCCTGGTAGGGAGACTATTATAACATCCCTAATGATCATATTCACATACATTGGCCTCCAGAAAGAGAAGCCAAGTTTACTTTGTGTGTGTGTGTGTGTGTGTGTGTGTGTGTTTTAGAGCAATGAAATCTGTTCCAGAAGTCTCCCTAGCAGTCTTCCTTTTTGGTTGTTTAAAAAAATTAATAACAGCTTTATTGAGATATCCTTTGCATAGCATATAATTCGTACAATTCAGTGTTTTTTAGTACATCCACAGAACTGTGCAGCCATCACCACAATCAATTTTAGAACACTTTCATTGCCCCCAAAGAAAGCCTGTATCCATTAACAATCACTTTCTGTCCGCCTCTCCCCAAAGCCCCTGACAGGCACTAACCTACTTTCTGCCTTTACGATTTGCTGATTCTAAACATTTTGCTCAAATGGAATCACACAATATGTGGCTTTTTGTATCTGGCTCCTTTCACTTATCATAATGTTTTGAGGCCCATCCATGTTGGGCCTCCATGAATCAGTATCTCATTCTTTTTTATTGCGGAATAATAGTATTCCACTGTATGGACATACCACGTTTGTTTATTCATTCCCTAATTGATGAACATTTGGGCTGTTTCCACTCCTTTGTTTCTATTTGCCAAGAATTTCGCCATATGCTCATGCCTAATCCAATCACTGGGAAGAAAATGGAGCCACGTGGATGTCTTGGACAAATCAATACCCACCCCCTGGGGCTGAGGATAAGTGCATCTTCTCTTAAGCAGTGGCCACTTAGAGAAGGGTGAATATTGGAACAAAATTGGAGGAGGGGAAGAGAGATGGGGAATGTGGGATAGACAAAAAACAGGGTCTGCTAAAGGCAACAATCAATACATTTTTAGTCCGAAAACTGGCTCGCTCTTCTTCCTGACCAGTGATCGCCAGTTGGTAGCCAAGCTTGTATGTTCGATCTCTGCAGTTCCCTCTCTCTCCCCCCTCTCCCCGTCCCCTCCTTTGCTGGGCGTCCCCTCCCCTGCCCCTTCATTCTCCTATTCTCATCTGTCTTTTTCTAACAACCCCCTGCTTACACCAGTCCTTCTCTTGTACCCTTTTCCCCCTCCAGTCCATCTTACACATCTTGGTGAGAGTACTCTTTTCTCACCAGCATTCATCTACTAGGAATAATGTCTCAGCCCCTGCTCAAAAGTCTTCTGCAGCTCCCTTGCCTGTAAAACCAAGTCCAAATTTATCACTCTCACAGTTAAGGTCAGCCTCATAATAACTTTATTTATCTTCTAAGTTACAAATCCCTTTTTCTATTTATGAAAGTCCTACCCACTCTTTAAGACATCTCAAATAATAAGAGCTAACGTTTGTTAAACTGTGGTTATGGTTACGTCTCAGCACTGTTCTAATAGTTATGGAGGTAATTCCATTGATTGCTCCTAAGAGGTCTATGAGATCCCTCTCTCCCTGCCTCGCCTTCTCACTCTCTCCCCCTCTCTTTTTCTCCCTCTCCCTCCCTCTTCTCCTTCTTCCTCTCGCTCTCTTATTCCCACTTCTTCAACTAGACTTCCTGACCCCCAATACATTTTTGTGGTGACCTAATTCATATCCATTTGGTGATGTGATCATTGGCTTCAGAGGGGTTCAGTCTACCAGACTGAATGGGGCAGGGTGCTGAAGGAGAGTGATGGCGCCATCCTTCAAATGAGTTATCCTTTCCAGGTGTACAGGGTTTAACGGCCTTCTAGAATCTGCAGTCCCAGATTTCCAAGTCCCAGGCTTGAGTAGACTCAATTCTAGGTGTCACCTGTCATGTGTGACATGCCAAAGAGATACAATAATAACAACAGTTAATATTAAAGGAGCATCTACTATGTGTCAGGCACGATGACGAGCACTGTACATGCTCCAATCTCATGTCACCCTCACGTCAACACTGTGAGTTCCTTCATTTTACAGATGTGGAGACTGGGGCCCAGAGAAGTTAAGCAATTTGCCCGATGTGTCCCAGGCAGGGCGTGGCAGAGCCAGAATTCCAAACCAAGTCCACTTGACTCCAAACTCTTTCCTCTTTACCTCTCAGCCCCTCCACACTGCCTCCACAGTTGGCAAGCCTGATTGGATCGCAGTCTGCAAGCAATTAGCGAAAGCAGCTCTCCAGCAAATCTAAGAAACAAGCCAATCTGTAAAAGGGGAGGGGAAAGCCATCTTAGAAGAGAGAGCTTTTTTCCTCCCCAGCTGGTTGAGGGGGAGCAGTTTGCCACAGGCTGCTGAGGGCAAGGAAGGGGCGGAATGTTCACTGAATGTTCATTTTCCCAATTGTTTTTCTATGACATTGAGCTCACACTCCAGGGAAAATGCAGGGCCTGAATTGAAATGTCGTCCAAAGCCATTCAGCCAGGGCTTTAAAAGAATCTTTTGTTGGTGAAAATCCCTTTACTGTCCTGACTCTCCCTGGGCTTAAGGTTGCTTGATAAAGTACAGGATAATCAGTTCAATTTGAATTTCAGATAAACAACAAATATTGTTTTATTATAAGTATGTCCCATGCAATATTTGGGACATACTTATACTAAAACATTGTTCATTGTTTATCTGAAATTCTAACTGACCCGGGTGTCCTGTATTTATCTTGGTAAATCTGCCAACCCTGCCTGAACTTCAGGGAGAAGCCTGTTCCCTTCTGCCCTGATGGCTGACCAGAATCCGACAGGTTATGTCAGAATCTAAGGACGCATTCTGGAAGCTGCATGCTTATGCTTATCCTATGTTGTCCCTTTAAGGAAACTTAAAAAAAAATGATGTAGGCTTTGTATATAATAATGACAATCAATAAGACTAATAATCCTTTCAGGATCTGGGAAATGCCTGGAGGGTTTGGGGAAATCAACTTTCCACTCAAGTTTTTGGAAGCTTCTCAGTGTAATTTGTATTTAATAAAGAGCAGCAGCATCGCTGCCACAGCATCTTGGGAGAGCATCCCACAGAGGAAGTGGGAGAAGGCCCTCACTTCACTGGAGCGGAGGCCTCTTCCTCGGTATTAGGGCTGAATTCCAAGCTCAGCAAGACCAAGCGACAATGGAGGACCGGGTACAGGAGAGGGAAACGGGAGGATGGAGAAGGAAAAGGGGGCGGGAGAGGGAAGAGGCTTCGGTGCAAATTCAACATCAGTTTCTCTCTTGCGATGCTCCCCGCTTCCCTCTTAGTGATAAATCTGAGAGCACATTCTTGGCATTGAGACTCTCCTACTTGGACCCTTCTCTTTTCTTGGTTCCTGGCACAGTGAACTTGGCCATTTGCTGCAGTGATGGACCATTCCAGGGAGTGCCCCTTCTAACCAGCAGCAGCCCAGCTGTCAGAGCAGCCTCTTCAAAAGGGAAGACACCCTGGGAGGGAGAGTGTTTGCCAAGCAACTAAGTGGCCATGTTTCCAGGTGTTTCGTGTATGTATGTGGGTGTGCGCAGCAGCGAATACAAGAAGCCATTGTGTTCTGCACGCTGAAGCTGGCCAAGAGCCTGGTAGCCAGGGTGGGTCACGATTCACTGCAGCTCAACACATTTTTATTGAGCTTCTAAGTCCAATGCCCTGTGCTCAGCCTGTAGAAAATGTAAAGATAAGACTGATCCCTGCTTTCAGGGGACTCAAAATCTAATTGGGGATCAGGCAAAGAGACAGTAACATGACATGCAGAGCAGGGAAAGTATCCTCACAGGGGTAAAAGCCAAAGTTTTTAAGATGTTCGAGAGAGTGAAAACATTTGCATGGAAGAGAGATCAGGAAAGATGCAATGGAGGAGGTGGCATTCAAAACGAGCCTTGCTGGATGGGTGAGATTTCATTAAGTCCGGCATGGAGAAGATATATTTGAAAACTGGTGTTTTATTGTATTTCATATGGAAATAAATTCATTCTTAACAGATCTAAAATGAATTCCACTAACAGTAAGCACGGTCATACCAGGGGTAGTATTCAAAGCAGACTGGCTTGACCAATTTTATTATAATGTTTTCTCCTCTTGGAGTAGCCTTGGTGGTATCAATAACTGACATGGTTGGCTAGAACAAAACACCAAGCCCACGTGCCAGACGCGGTGCTGTGTGGTTTGTATACCGTATCTCAATACGACGAATGAATGGCAGCCTCCTGAATAATATTATCATCTCAATTGCAAGATTAAGAATATGGTCAAGGGCTTCCCTGGTGGCGCAGTGGTTGAGAGCCCGCCTGCCGATGCAGGGGACACGGGTTCGTGCCCCAGTCCGGGAGGATCCCACATGCCGCGGAGCGGCTGGGCCCGTGAGCCATGGCCGCTGAGCCTGCGCGTCCGGAGCCTGTGCTTCGCAACGGGAGAGGCCACAACAGTGAGAGGCCTGTCTACTGCAAACAAAAAACCAAAAAGAATATGGTCAAGATGGACCTAAAGATGATCATACTAAGTGAAGTAAGTCAGAAAGAGAAAGACAAATATCATATGATATCAGTTATATGTGGAACCTAAAATATGATACAAATGAACTTATTTACAAAGCAGAAACTGACTCACAGACATAGAAAACAAACTTATGGTTATGAAAGGGGAAAAGGAGGAAAAGGGAGTGGGGGAGGGATAAATTAGGACTTTGGGAGTAGCAGATACACACTACTATATACAAAATAGATAAACAAGCTCTTACTGTATAGCACAGGGAGCTATATTCAATATCCTGTAATAAACCATAATGAAAAAGAATATATATATATATATCTGAATCACTTTGCTGTACACCAGAAACTAAGATAACATTATAAATCAACTATACTTCAATTTTAAAAAAAAGAATATGATCAAGTGAATTTATACAAATCCATCCCATCCACCCATCCACTCAGATTCAGGTATTCTTCCATTGACATTAAAAAGCAATTTCTCTATTATTTTTCTTCCTTCAAGTTTTTTTCATTGAGATACAATTTTTGGCAATGTGTAGATTCAGTAAAAATGACCAATATGGGTTAATAGATAGCTAATTTTCTCTATTTTTAAATTTATATTGTAAAAGTATTGCACAGGTGGAATCCTATTTGTAATGCATTTCAGTAAAACACAGGTTTTGGTTTTGGGAGTTATGTGCCCTTTTGAGCTCTTGTTATCACTGTGGGCTGCTGTATGTATAAATATAGCACATTTATATTAATTAAGAAATCAGGTATAGTAAGTTTTTGGTAGTTCCTGATCAATATTTGTCCACCTCTTTAGAAATTTTTGAACTTTCAGTAGAGTAGGTGATGATTGCTACTGAACACATATATTATACTTTAATACCTTAATAAGATATAGGAAGGTTTCTAATATATTTTAAGGAAACTGTGGTATAACATTGTTTGAACGTGGCTGGGTTTTGCTTAATTGTGGCATAAAGTTCTAGAAAAGAAAGGCCCTGGCTCCTTTAAGAAACAGGTGGAGAGTTTTGGCAGCCTGTAAAAACTGTTGGCACACTCCTTGGAGCAGAAGCCACTTTCCAAGTCAATGAAGTCTTGATAAAGGAAGGAGAAGTAGAGCTCTGAGCTGGCTTTATGGGGGCCTAAGTAACCATTTCCCGATTTAGAAAAAAAAAATTTCACAGGGAAACAATATCATATAGGCCTTGATCGTTTAGCTTTCTTTATAGCTAATCATCTTCAAGGTATCAAAAGAGTTTTTCATTTTTTCTTTTAACTTACCAGCAAAAGGAAAGGATACCCTTGAAAGTAGCCCTCCAGATATATTGATGAGGGTGGGTACCAAGGTAGATGGTTGCCTTCTCGCAGGAGGGCTCAGCACAGAGGCTAGTCAGAGAGGCAGTGGTACAAATCAGGCTCTGCGAAGATCTCAGGCAAGTGACTTGTTCCCTTCACATTTGAATTTCCCCATCCAGTAAACTGGCCTCCTGCTGCTACTTCATAGGGCTGATAGGAGAATGTATTTTCTTGACAGATAGGTATGGGGCACCTCTCGTGTATCAGCCCTCCTCAAATAAAAGAGACAGCTCCTGCCTCCATGGAGTGATTAAATGAGACGATGCCTTCAGAGTCCACCGAAAGGAGCCAGTACCTGCTGTGGGGAGGCTATTTTCCCAATGATAAGACATGCAAGTGAATGTAAAGACCCATTTCCCAGACTTCTATTGGAAGAATATCCCGATCTGAAGCACTGATAAGAAGAGTGATACTTAGAAGTTCTAGAGTTTAGGTAGACTCCCAGAATGAGCTTTCCTTAGGCCTGGAAGTACAATGGCATTGGGCAAAGTGGGGGAAAGATCCCCAAATTATATTTCTAGGGTTGGAATTTATTTTTCCTTTCAACTTTCTTATATTGACGTACTTGTTATGTGTACGAGTCATTAGCTAATAAGTGGTTAAATCACGTATGTGGATATTTTAACAGAGTTTCTTCCTTCCTTCCTTCCTTTTTCCTCACTTGCTCTCTCTCTCTTTCCCTTCCCCCTCCCTTCCTTTCTTTCTTAATACAAAAAGCATCAAGACTAGATCTTGTACTCTAAAAAAACCTGATTAGCTCATCTACCGAGCATCTCTCATAACTAAGGATCCTCAGAAATGGCTGTCATGGGCCTACTAGAAATTAATCAACATCTGTGTCAACAGAAAACGTCACTGCAGTGTTGCAATATTTGTATAGTTGCTGTCTTATTTTACTGCATAAAACACATTATTCCCTCTTAAATACTGGTGTCTAAACCTAACTTGAGACCACAGAAAAGGTCTTCTGAAAAATATTTCTTCTAAGTACGGTCTATAAAAAAGTAGCAGAGAATGACGCTTTTTGTGTACTGCAACTTCAGCTGTCATATGGTACAGACCAGACTGTATTTTTAATATCTATTAATGAACAAATTGATCTGTCAACAAACAGTTGTTGAGTATGTACTTTGTGCAGAAACTCATGTTGGATCCTGAGGGGGTTACCTCCAAAATTTACGTAAACGAAAAATAAGACAGAATTTTCCCTTTGGGGACCACGAAGTTGGGAAGATCACAAAAAGTTAATTAACAACTCAAAGCCAAGTGATAGTTGTCCCCTCCAAAAATGACAAAGCAGAGAGTATTGAGAAGGCTTTGTCAGGGAAGTTGTTCTTCAAACACAGGTAGGGTTTAGGCAATTCATTTTCTAAAACTTGTATAATGACAAACCAGGGACAAATGTCTTCCTAGCAACCTCAGCTGCCATGTGCTACAAAACAGACTGTATTTCTCATATTTATCAGCTAACAAATTCCTCAGTCAACAAGCATTCCTTGAGTATCTGCTTTGTACAAGAACCAATGCTGGATCTTTTAAACTTGTTTTTTAATTTTGGAACTTAATGAATTTCAGAACATATGTGTTGAATATTTGGAGGACAGATTTTTTCAACCTCTGTAATGTTCTGGGAGAAGTTGAGTTCAGCTTCCAAGAGCCAGCCTCCTCCCCCACTTCCCAGAGCCTCTGAGGCGATGCATTCAGCATCCCCCAGAGCACAGATCACTTGAAAGCCCAAAGTGTAAGAATGATGACATGCTGCTGAGCCCTTCTCCACTCACAAGCACTTTGCGTCTGAGTGAAAGGGAAGTTGAGGCTAGGAGACGGATGAATCTTGAGGGGCTACTTCCTTAAACTTCAAAGCAAGCAAAGTTCCAGGCATCAGACAATGGAATTACTTTAGTTTAGAAGGAACTCGATGCGCAATAACCTGGTAACTCCCGAAGTGAAAATACGGACTTGCTCCTTGTTCATTCCCAGGTCCACGGATCCAAGCCATGAATGAAGAGTGCTTGGCTCATTAAGAAGGACAGATCTGGGGGTGTGCTGTGGAGCCACCCAGTTTTCTGAGGCTGGGAGTGGGTTACACAAAGGGCCACAGAGTGAGAAAGGACGATGTTTGGAAATAGTTTTCTGCTTCCAGTGCTAAGATTGCAAGCGTTTTCTTAGCCCTGTGGAATTCCTCTAACAGCCTGGGGATTTCTAGGTTTCTGAGAAGCTTGAGGTGGTTGTTAACCTAATACACAGTCGAAGGGAGCCAAGACAGCCTCCCTATGCCAGCCGTGTGGTCGGATGTCTTCGTAAAAGGCTCTTTAAAATCAGGGGTGTAAGGGAATCCTTCTCTCCTGAACTAGGGCCTCTGAAACTGGCTCAGTGGTTCTTATCCTCATCTTCCTGCTTGCTTTGCTGAAGCACAGTGTAAGCAAATAAATAACAACCAATTGCTTAATGATTTTCATAAGGGTCCGTGTTTTCAAGGCAAGGGGCTCTCCTGAAATGTTTGATCTACTCCATATGACTCTGTTTTCCAAATGGCCAGCACATGTCGAGGCCTGCTGTCCTCTGGGTTACAGGAAGACGCCTTTGATGGGTTAACCACAGAGTAACTGAACTCTTTTTCAAGTCCCTTTCAAAAGTTCCTTTGTCCTGCTGTGGATCCTGCCCCTTGGATGGTTTCAGCAGGAGATTGCTCCTGGCAAAGGGTTCTAGTACCTTCTCCCTCTGATCTGGGTTTGGTCCTTAGGTAATACAGTCTGTAATCTGGTGTCCCAAATGTTTAAGCACCAGGCAGTTATGAAATAATTACCAAACTCTAGATGTTGGGTCACTCATACTTTTCTGGCACTTTCCACCTACCTCCACACCTGAATGAATTTCCTTAAAGCCCAATGAAGTCATTGTCATTCTCGTAGGGAATCCCTGATCTCACTCTTAACAAAACTTGTTGGCAGCTGCCTGATGCTGCCTTCTGTAGGTTGTGACTGCTTTCAAGGTGGCCCTCCGTGCTCTATAGTCTTGTCCACTGGGTCCACTGCATCCAGCCTGGGAAAAGAATGAACAGTGGGATGTTTAACCAATGATTTTCCTCACACTTTGCATATACATAGGAAAGTGGTGATCTAGTTTGGTTTATTTCTATAGATTTTGATATGATTCAGATCACAGCATACTGAGTGGGACATACATAGATATTAACAAGTTGGGAGGGAAAATTGAAGAAATGAAGAGGGAAGAAAAAGGCAATTCTTGTAGCTGCCAGCATGTGGACGCAGTGCTTCGGGCACATGGGAATCCTTGAGGACCAAAGTATTACATTCTGTGATTTTCTATACAAATTAAATCTGTTGTGAACAAAGCTTAACTTTTAATTCAAAAATGTAATAATTGTTTATAAAAACATAACGGAATATATGATAGAGCAGGATTTAAGAAAAATGAAAATATCTTTCCCTCTTTGCTCTGTTTTCAATGTTAAAAATATTTGTATCGCTAATATTACCATTATTAGGTACTTCTTAACCCTAGATTAACTATGTACTTCCAAGGTAGGCTTTATTTTTTCTTGCCTGCTGTGCTGCTGGGTACCCCACAGCCTCAGCTTCTTACTCATTCATACAGTCTGTAAACTGCTGGTAGCTTTGGCCTGATTCAGTAGGTGTTTATCAAGTGGCGACTTTGCCAGGCCCAGCTCCAACGTGGGCTTCAAAAGCAGGTAGTGCTTTTCTCTCTCTCTCTGTCCTGCTATTAATTGAAATCCAGTGATGGCAAAAGCTCTTTTTCAGGCTGCTGAGTAGCTCTCTTAGTTATTTTACCCTCATGCAAGAGGACTTGCTAATTTCAGACAAATCTTCAAACTGCATTTTCAATTTTGAGTAATTGAATTACCATCCACACAGCCACCTAGTGCAGAAAGCCAGGAGTCATAATGAACTCCTGTCTCCTCATTACGACCCTCCTCCCACGCCCAGTCAGTCAGCAGCTTCTATCGGTCTTCCTCCTAACTATGGCTGAAATCTGCTCTCCCCTCTGCCTCTACCATCAGGACTTTCCTCCAGCCTCTGAAGGCTGTGTCTCATACCTGGATTTGTCATGATGACCTCATAATTGTTCTCTTTGCCTCCATTCTCTTTCCTCTTCTCATCCACTCATTTCCTTTTTTGTACAAAGCTTAGATTGTCTTTACCTGAATTAAAATTTATTAATGAATAAGTCATGGAGCTATGATTCATACCAGTTGGCAAAGATTTTTTTAAAAATTATGAACAGGTGTCGAATTTCCCTGAATGTTTCCCATTATGAATTGTAATATGTCAATGTGATAAATTATATGATTGATTTTCTAATGTTAAACAATTCTTGCATGCCATGTAAAATATACTTTATATGACATTTATATATACACACTCATTTCGGATTTCTTGCTTACATTTATTCAGTATTTCTGCTTCTTTGTCCATATGTGAGATTGATTCTTATTTTGTCCTTCTCTGGCTTTGACATCAGGATTATAATGACTTTATAAAACACGTTGGCAAGTTTTCTCTCATTTTCTATTCCCTAGAATGGTTATTTGTGAGGGGTTATTATTTCTTCCTTGAAGTTTTGGGAAAAAATTGTCCACGTACTCCTCTGGAGCTAGTAGTCTTTGTGGTGTACTTTTGACTGTGGAGTTAATTTTTTCCCCTTACTGGTTATGGGTTTATTCAGTGTCAATTTCTTCTCAAGTTTATTTCCATAATTTATGCTGTCTAAAAATTGTATGGTGTATCTAAGGTTTCAAATATATTGCTCTGAAGTTGTTCACGTGATTCCCTTATGATTTTTAAATATTTACTTTTTTCTGTTTCAATGTCCCTGTTCATATCTAGTACTGTTTAGTTCTGCCTCTTAAAAAAAAACCAATCATGCAGGAGTTTGTCTATTTAATTACTTTTTTGAAACAACTGGCTTTTCATTTTGTTGATCAGATGACCAACCATTCATTCTTGACAGCACCGCAAGAGTAATTTTTTGGAAACTCAAATCCACTTTTGAAAACCCATCAGTGGCTCACCACACCACATTCTAGACCCAGCCTCCTAACTACTTCGCCAGTTCATCTCTCCACACTTAGCCTGTCTGCTCTCTCCTCCAGCAATATCAGATTCCTTCTGGGCCCCAAAATGTCAGCTCATTTCATGCTCTGTGCCTTTGTACAGAGTTTTCTTTTTTCCTCCATTATGCACTTAGTCAAAGTCTTTAAATTCCAGCTCAAGTTTTCCTCCTTTGTGAAGCTTTTCCTCACCCTTTCCTTCTCTCTCTAGGTAATTACGTCCCCTCTACCCTATTTCTGTGCCTTGTACCTGTTCCTATTTTTCATCTCTCATACTGTTTCGTTAATGTGTCTGCTTCCACTTCTGGACCGTGAGATCCCTGAGGGCAGGTGCAATCCATTTTTCATCTTTATTATTACTAGCACTTTTTTTTTTTGGAATATTTGAATTCTATTTTTTTTATTTTTTTATACAGCGGGTTCTAATTAGTTACCTATTTTATACATATTAGTGTATATATGTCAATCCCAATCTCCCAATTCATCACACCCCTCCTCCCCCCCTTGGTGTCCATACATTTGTTCTCTACATCTGTGTATTACTAACACTTTTAACTTGTTTTTCCTATCCCCATATCTTTCCTGTTTTCAAAAAGAAAGAGAAAAATGTAGAGAAAAGATGATATTATGTCTTTTTCCTCTACTTTAAGAGAGGTTGGCATCCACATCCTCCAACTTATTTGCTAACTAAATTAATTTCCCTCTTCCTGCTTTGTCAACGTGCACTTAGCACCGAGTCACCTGTGTACTAACATCTTTAACCTTCTAACTTTTCAAACCAATATTTTCCTCTTATAAGACCCAAACTATTTTATGTCTGGACATCTCAATGCATTTGAAATATCGGGGTATATATTGTCTTCCTCACAGAGAGTTTATTTACGAATATATGCACTATTTAATTAAAAGCGATGGATGCTAGTGTTTCACGACCAACCCCACTACCTTCATATTTAGGCAAAATATGGCAAGTAGGTAATTCAAAGAAAGCTCTGCTTCAGCTCATAGTTTTTCTTATCTAGGAACTTACACTTTACAGTAGTCGACCCAGATATGAATACACAAAATAAGATGCTATTTTAAAAAGGCAGTTAAGTGGTTCTGAAACATGGGAGTTAGAAACCTAGACTTGAATCCCAGTTCTACCACTTACACATCAAGCAAAGAACTATAATCAGTTCTAGCACCATCATACCCCCCAGGTACTTGTGAGGGTTAAATCATATAATGTGGGGGAAATGCCTTGCCCAGTGCCAGGAACCCAGCACAGTGATACTCGCTACCTTTTAACTGGCATGATAAAAAATCACCAATACACCTACCGTGCAAATGACAATTTCACATTTACAGCATTATTACGGAGGCATTCAGCATCAGCCTAATGAAAGAAACTCCTACTTTCCTGGAGGCTGTGCTTGCTTTCTGAACTTTTGGGCCTGGAGCAATACCTTTTGCTAACCCATTTTAGTTTCATTGTTTTAGTCAAAGGACAATTAATCAGACACTGGGATTTGGGAGTCTTGAGTCCCATTTTGAGCATGCACAGTCTGGTGACCTTGAACAATGAGTGGAATGATGCTGTTTTGGGAACATTTTTTTGCATTGCGCGGAAGGCAAAGCATTCGTCCTCTCCCTCCTTTCTTGCCTGCTCAGCACTAACTTGTCAGGACATCGATGTTTTAATTCACAAGAAAAATCCAATTCATGTAATATCTTTATCCCTCTATGAACTGTGGGGGAAAGGCAAGTAACCAAGCCTAAATGTTCAGCCAAAAGCATTTGCCAATATCCCTTTAAAGTAATAACCTCTCCGCAAGGCCAGCAGCCCTTTAACTGACACCTCATTTTGCGGCTGGAAAGAAAACCTTTTCTGCACTCTCTGCTCCACCTAAACTGCTCGGGAGCTGCAAGTCGCTTTGTTTCTCCAGTCACCCTCGGCAGCTACGTGCACCTTACCCGCCCCTTCACTGTCTAAGTCACGGGCTGAGGAAAAGTCCCCGTGGGAAGCGTGGATAGCCAGCAGCTGCGCTGGCCTGGCCAACTGAACTTCAGCTTGCTCGTTGGCTCAGCCCCAGGACTGATAAAGCCTTTGCTAAGCTTTAGATTTCCCAGGCTTTTGTGAGCAAAACGAAAGACTGCTTTCGTCTGTCCCGATGGCCTCTCCGTGTTCTTTGGGCCTGTTAACTCTTGTCTTGGGTAGCAAGAGAGTGAGGGGGACTGGGCCCGCTGTAGGGTCCACAGGCTTCCAGCCTTCTTCAAGTTGTCATTCCAGTGACACACACCAGATCCGAGTAGGACAGAGCTGCCCAGGGGGCCGCCCACCCCTCCTCCCCCTCCTTCCTCAGCCAAGAGGGCAGCCAGATCTCTTGTCAGCCCGATGGCATGACAGGGCTCGGGGGTGGGGGGGGATGAAGGGGGGCTATTAGGAGACGAGACCCATGCAGCATGAGCCTCGGGTCCAGCCCACACTCCTCCAGGGAGCGTAGCAATAAGCAGAAGGGTGCAGACAAGCCCATCTCTTGGGTTTGTTCAAAATGATTTCCTTCCAGCCATTGTTTTTGGAATGCTTTGCTGCGTTTCTTTAGAGTGGGCAGATGGCAGGATCCTGGAGGTGTAAAACAGCTACAAAAAACAAGATGATTCAAACAGAAGGAATATGTATAAACCCTGCTGGATCATCCTGATATTAATCAGGAGAATTGGCGCTTTTTTTTTTTTTGGTTTCTTTTCCAGGATGTTTAAAGTTTTCACCGCCCCCTGCCCTTTTGAAAAAGAAGAACACAATGTATAAATAGGCCACTTTTAGGGCTTTGGCTGGGAAAACTGGTGTCGTTTTTTGTACTCAGCTTATTTTGAGGATGAGCCCAGTTGAAAGACTTTAGAATAAGACCACTTGCTTTGAGTCGATGGAGGAAAGCGAAAATGGAACCCCTATAGAGGCAAGCTGAAGCTGGGCAGCCAGGGCTGGTGCCATCCAAAATACAGGAACCGTGCCTGAAAGAGATAATTTCAAGTTGAGCTGTGGTTTACCACAGTGTCCTCGTGATCAGTCGAGTGGTCAGATGTCAGGGGTGACTGAAAATAAGTTCATTTTCCCACAGTGAAAGAAAAAAGAAAAGAAAAAAAAAAGAGCAGCTTTGCGCATACGAAACCAATACTTGCATATTTCAGAGTTTGGCTGGAGCAGGCTTGAAAATGTACCATCATCCTTGTGACTTCTGCGAAGACAGCTGAAGAAAAAACAACGGTTATTTGCTTTTGATTAGCCCAACAGTTTACCCACCCCACTCCCCCCTTTCCTTCCCTTAATGATCACAAGTAGTCTTTCCTGGTGTGATTGCTCTGTCCCATCGTTCGTTCTATTCGGAAGATCTTCTGGGAGCGAGGGTTACGCATTTATGTCACGACATTGCCCGTGGGGAGAAGAGAAGGAGTCTCAGACTGATCTCAAGTTGAAGGCTTTGGTGATCATGTGCAGCCAGACCTTCCTCCTTCCATCTCTGGCGCAGCCTGGCTTTAGGGTGGCAGCTGCCGAGGCATCTTTTCCTGCTGGGTGTGTGCAGGAGGACTCTGGGAATCAAAGCGTTAAAGTGTCATCTGCAATGGGAGAGATGGCTTAACCACAAATACATCCTGTGCTGGTCTAGTTATGTGTTACTGTGTGTGTGTGTGTGTGTGTGTGTGTGTGTGTGTGTGTGTACTTTTTTTTTTTTCCATTTCAAAACTCTTCTCTTTCATGAGCTCGTATCCTAAAATGTCTCCTTTCTAATTCAGTAAGAGGGATTCCATCCACAGTTCACCGCTCAGAACAGGGTGCTTTCTCCCATCACATCTGCCAGAGAAGCACTGAAAATCTCAAAGGTGAAAACACAGAACATCAAATCATTGACTGGAAGACCAAAGGCTTGATTTGGAAATCACACACCAGGCAACCGGAAATCCCACTGTCCTGGTGCCTCTTCTTTCTCTTTGTCTTTTCGCTCATAATGCATGCATCCTGACCTGATCTCACCGAGCCAGCAGCACCTTGAGCAATTCAGTGGCTGTAAAATCCCTTGCCGACTTTGTTTTGGCTGCAATTGCAACGCACATATGGGAGAATTAAGCTAAAACATCACAGAGCTAATAGCGTGCCTCTGTGCAGTGGTAGCAGATCAGTAGAAAAAGGTGACATCATGGATATTCCAGAACTTCAGGTCTGCAGTGCGAAGCGGCTTCCCTGCTGTACATCAGAGTCCAAACCTGGATCGGAGACAAAAACAACCCTCTCTTCTCATAAATATCTGCTCTGGAGCTCAAAACATATTCTAAGTGCAATGGCTCAGAAATTGTCCCTTTCCTTGGAGACCCATCTGATTTTCCGAATCCAGTCACAGACTTTTTAATAGCATGTCGTGAACCTCTCAGCTCATTATTTCTCTTCAAAGGCCTCTGGTTTGCCAGCTTAGAGCCTGTGACGTGTTTGATGATGTGCTGTACCATAAATAAATGCATATAGTACATGCTAAAGTCCATCCTTCACTACTCTGGCTTTCCCACCAGGAATACTGCCATGTAATCAGGGTTGTGTGATTTGCAGCAATTCCTCTGGATTGGTCTTTTTTTTTTTTTTTTTTTTCTTTTAAACACACCCAGTGTGTAATGTAGGTAATAGAACAGATTTATCACGTTTATCTAAATCCCATTTTTTCTCTTCCTGTTCCTTCCCCTCTTCCCCCACCCCCCTCTCGTGTTTAGGACATTGGAAGTAAAGAGGGTAGGAATATAGACAGGCCCCCTAAACCAGCAATCACAGCTTTAACCATTCCTTACTGCAGGAAACCGACAGATTGGATAATTTACCATGTCTCTAATGCCCAGTGTTCCCTCGGATGTTTTGAAGTTGTGAGCAGACAACCATTTTACATGTGTAACCAGCCATGAAGGTTAGCATACAGAGTGGAGGTTATTGTTGTAATCAAATAAAGCTCACAGAAGCTAATCTGACATGTGTTTTGACTAATTTTTGATTGCATGGTAATTAGGCAAAAATGGTAAGCAATTGACCCAAATAACTGTCATTTGTATTGTTTTGTTGCAAATAATGTGACATTAAAATGGTTTTGGGAAGCGGGGGCGGGGGCAGGGACATAGGAACACATGAATCCTACTCTCAGTCAGACTCCTTTTCCTGCAGTCACAGAGGGAAATAGACGGGGAGGGAACAAGGGTGTGCAAAGGATCTTTTTCTTAATACCTGGGGCTGTGGACACAAAGCCCATTGCATGGCCCAAGGAAGCATCGCCAGAAAAACTGCCTTGGCTTGGGCTCCATGCTGTCCCAGGACTAGGACCCAAACAGTTCAGGTCTTGCTTATTGGCTGTGGACTACATCACCTGGGATCTTGTTAGAAATGTAGAATCTTGCAACTCCTCACTCCCCACCCAGACCCCTCAACCCTGCCACAGCTGAACGTAGATTATAATAAGATCTTTGCTGATTTCTATGCCCACTCAAGTCTAGGAAACACAGGCCCGGTCAACTTACTCTGTCTTCCTTCCCTAGATCAGTGGTTATCAAAGTGTGGTCCCTGGATCAGCAACATCATCAATACCTGCAAACTTGTTAGGAATGCACATTCCTAGGCCCCAACACAGACCTACTGAATCAGGAACGGAGGGCAGGGCCAGCATTCTGTATTTAAAAGGCCCTTTGTGTGACTCTGAGGCCATTAACGTTTGAGAAGGACTACTCTCGGCCAAGAGTTCTCAAGCTTTCAGATGCACTCAGATCACTTAGGGACTTTGAAACCTTCTGATGCTCAGGCTGATTCCAGGATCAATTGAATCAGAAGCTCCAGGGCTGAGCCCCTGGCATTAGCGGTGTTTAAAACTTCCCCGATGTAGAGCCAAGTTTGCGCGCCAGTGCTTCTGAAACTTCGGCGACCTGGTAAAAATACAGAGCTCCAGGCTCTCTCCTAGTGCAGTGATCCTGGGCTTCAGGTGATGAAACCGAAGTCTGAGAATGCTTCACCACTGCTTCTCAAAATGTGGTTCAGAAACTAGCCAGACCAGCACCCAGCCACCTGGTGGGAGCTTGCTGGAAATGTAATTTTCCTGACCCCACTGCAAAGTACTGATTGGAAACCTCCAGGATGACGCCCAGATGACGCCTGAGTGATTCTGGTGCACACTGATGATTGAGAGTCACTAGTCTAGACCACCTTCCCTAATGTGCTTGTTTTCCAGGCTGAGCTTATCAGTGCTGGCCTCGTGAAAGAAAGACTGCTGAGAAACAAGAGGAGCTACCCAAGAACAGGTGTATTTATCCTCTTCCTACATGGCCCTTTCTTTAAGAAATGTGGTCCATCCAGTGTCTTTGATTTTGACCAACGGTGCTCGTAAAGAGTGGGGTAAGAAGAGTCATGGACTTCTTCTGAACATTAGAGGCAATGCCACTTTCCAGTTTTCCAGTATCTCTAAAGAGAAGTCATTTGAGTGTTTCCCATGTCCTCACATCCACAGCCAGGACAAGCTCACACACTGTTATTTAATTAATTTAGTACTCATTGAGATGCTACCAAACATGCTCTGAAGCGGTGGAGTTTGGTATCATGGCAGAGATGGTTTTAAGCACAGAAGTAACTCAAATAATCATGTAATTACAATCATGATGAGCACCACAAAGGAGAAATACAGGGGGCCATTAGAGGGCGTAATGCAGGCCCTAACTCACCTTTGAGTGGCCTGTGTAAAGCTGGGACCTGAAGGGTGAGGAATTACCCGAGCAAAGGAGCCGGAAAGCGAGGCTAGAGGAAAGATGTGTGCAAAGGTCCTGAGCTCGGGAAGAGCTTGATGAGTTCAAGGAGGTGAAGGAAGGTGAATACAGCCGGAGTGAGGAGAGCAAAGGGAGACAGTGGAAGGAGAGATGAGGCTGGAGCGGGCCAGGGGCTGGTTGATTCAAGGCTCTGATAAAGACTGGGGATTTAATTCTAAGAAAAGACTGAAATGTACACAGGTGATCAAGCGTAGCTATGGTACACCCAACAGAACTACTTGGCCTCCTCTGTGGTAATAGAGAAGGCTCCCCTGATTGAGTGGCATGTGAGTTGAATTTGATGGATGAGTAGAAGGTAGCCTGGTGACGAAGGGCAAAGTGGGTGCTAAACAGAGGCAACAGCATATACGAAGGCCTCGAGGTAGGAAGAACATGGTGAGTTTGTAGAAATGAATAGCAGAGCTGGACAGGCCTGGCATGGAGTCCCCAGCCTGCCATTTACTGTGTGACCTTGGGCCAACTATCGTCGCTGAACCTCAGTCTTCTCATCTGTAAAAGTGGGGCAGTAATAGCACCTACCTCGTAGAGTTGTAGTGAGGATTAAGTGAAGTATGTTAAAACAATGGTACACAGTAAGTGTACTTGTCAGCGTTCTGCAGAGAAACAGAATCAATAAGATAGATAGATGGATAGATAGATAGATTTATTATAGGGATTGGCTTACGTCCTTATGGAGGCCAGAAAGTCCCACGATCTGCCATCTGCAAGCTGGAGACCCAGGAAAGCTGGCGGAACAATTCAGTCCACGTCCAAAGGCCTGAGAACTGGAGAGGCAATAGTGTGAGTCCCCATCTGAGCCTGAAAGCCCGAAAACCAGGAGGACTGATGTCCAAGGGCCGGAGAAGTTGGATGTCTCAGCTTAAGCGAAGACAGGGGATGTGCCCTTCCTCCACCTTTTTGTTCTGTTCAGGCCCTCAACAGACTGGATGATGCCCATCTGAGGGCAACAAGGGTGCAGTTCTTTCCTCAGTCCTCTGATTCAAATGCTAACCCTTTCCAGAAACACTCCCACATACTGTTTTACCAGTTATCTGGGCATCCCTTAGCCCAGTCAAGTTGATCTATAAAGCTAAGCATCACAAGAAGTTCTTGTGATAGGCAGCATCATTGACCCACACAAAGATGTCTGTATCCCAATCCCCAGAGCCTGAGGGTATGTTATGTGACGTGGCAAGAAGGAGAAGACGTTTCCTAACTGCTGACCTTAAAGTGAGATTACCCTAAGTACCTGGGTGGGCCCGATGTAAATTACAAGGGTCCTTTGAATGTGGGAGAGGGAGGCAGGATTGTCACTGTCAGAGTGATGTGATGTGAGAAGTTTCCACCTGCCCTTGCTGGCTTGTTGGATGAAGAGGCCACTAGGCAAGGCATGCAGGCAGCCTCTGGAAGCTGTAAAGGGTAAGACAACAGAGTCTCACCTGCAGCCTCAAGAAAGCAACATAGTCCTCCTGATACCTTGATGTCAGCCCAGTGACACCCATTTCAGACTTCTGACTTCCAGAACTGTAAGATAAGAAATTTGTGTTTAAAGACAACCTCAGAGCAGTCAGTCCGCTTACACGGTGGCTCAGGGCTCCCAACGAGAGTGTTCCATCTAGTATCAGGCAGAAGCTCCCTTTTGTGTCCTAGCTTCTGAAGTTACACAGCATCACACTCCTCCTACTCTGTTCACTGAAACAGTCACAAGTTCACCCAGATTCAAACAGGGTTGGTGGCGGGGGGTGGGGGGGTGGCAGGGACACATCCCTCAATGGGAGAAAGGTCAAAGAACTTGGGGGTCATGTTTTAAAACCACCCATTCCTGGGTTAGCGATTTACAATAGGAAACTGCTCCATTTTCCTTACTTAGAATGTTTTCTGTTTTCCTGGTTGGACCCTGAACGTTCAGTGCAGTTATGTTCTCTACTAAAATTCTGTAAATTCCCCTGATTAAAATTGGTCGCTCCCACCTTTGTGCTACCGTGACTCACCATAACATTTGGAGAAGCTGTTCTAATCACGTACATGTTTCTCTCCCTCACTAGTCCATGGGCTCCTGGAGGAACTGAGTCTTATTTATCTGAGACTCTTTCATTCTTAGCACACACCTGGAACATAGTAGACAATAATATTTGTTGAGTGAATTAATGCATATTTTCCTCTAACTCCACGGATCACCAAAATCATTTTGCACTCAACACCTGGAGAAAATTGGTTGGAAGCCTCCACAGAGCTTTGTAAAGATTTTGACCCCTGATACTAAGCAGAGGTCATGAACTCAAGGGCCAGCAGGGCCTGGCATGTGTCTGAGTGAGTCAGGCAGTTATAGAGGAGACCAGGGGTGAGGGGGGCTGTGGCCAGTGTTCTCCTGTCTAAACAGGCTACCCCGTAGACAGCCCTTGTCAATTCATGCTGTCAGTGAGTGAGACTGTGGCTTGGTGTTTCAAGAACTTCTGATTTTGTAGGAGAAGCTAGAATCTTAACTTGTATATAATAATCTCCTGATTTTTAAGTCTTATGAAGTAATTCAAAAATTTAAAAACTGCTGTGTGGGCCAACACTCTGCCAGCCAAACCAAATGTAACCTTTGGCTGAGACCACACATCTGTGTCCTCTGATTTAAAGTTCCCTGGGAGTGATCCACAGATAACTTCATTAACCCAAACTTTAATGGCTTGAGATCATCATCCTAAAAATACAGTTTGTGAAAGAGGCATGTAAGTTTGTTAACTAGCTAGACTCTGTAACAAAACAGACAGTAATCTCAGCGCGTAAAAGAGCAAACTGCACATTGATTTGCTCCATTCTGCCAACCTTGATTGTTTTAAAAGCTGTAACCCTAAAATTCATGATAATTTTATCTGTTGAGGTCGAAATATTTCCTCCGTGTTTTGCCTTTGATCAAAATGCTTGCATAGTCAGAGAGAAGGTATAGATTGCTATCTAGAGATTAGATCACCCTTCCATGATTACCCAGAACCAAAAACGTAAATTCCAGGTTATAAAAGGAGAGCACTGGACTGGAAGTCCGGATAACTGCCTTCTAGTCCTTGCACTTGCCAGTGCATCACACACAATGCCCAGCATGAGGTAGGCACTCAGTAATATCTGCATGAATTTATACATGAAAGAATGAGCAGCAGCGGAATTTTGGACAATTCATCTCAACTGGTGTGTCCCTCAGTTTCCTTATGTGTACAATGAGAAATCTGAAACGGTTATTATTATTTATTTTTTTTGCGGTACGCGGGCCTCTCACTGTTCTGGCCTCTCCCGTTGCGGAGCACAGGCTCCGGACGCGCAGGCTCAGCGGCCATGGCTCACGGGCCCAGCCGCTCCGCGGCACGTTGGATCTTCCCGGACCGGGGCACGAACCCGTGTCCCCTGCATCGGCAGGCAGACCCTCAACCACTGCGCCACCAGGGAAGCCCTTTCCCTGTTCGTCTTGACAGAGATGAGGTTGCTAGTCAACAATCGTCAGATAAAAATCAGCCAGTGAGTTTCTACTCGTAAGCAGCAGCTGGGTCACCTGGCCTGCCCAGTACCTCTTCCTTTACTTCTTTCCTCCACCCCGGACGCTTTCCCACCTCCCCTCTCTTCTCTCTCTGGTCTTGCAGGAGCTATTTATCCCACTCCCCCTGCTCCCTGGCACACAGTAGGTATTCTACATATTCAATGAATTATTCAGATTGACTTGACCAGTTTGTTCTGGCAGAAAGTTCTCTAAACCGCCTATCAGAAAGTCAGCTTTGGTAATAATTCCTGGAAGAAGGAAAGCTTTTGTTTTCATTTCTGAGTGTCCAGCTCCTCACGCCATCCAGCTCTCCATGGAGATGTATAGGCTTGTGCTACTTTGGCAAACTCAGCTCACCACTGGGCTTCATGATATGTGGTGGGTCAGAGGCTGTGGCTGGAGGGTCTAGGGCTACAGTTTTTTTTCCCATCTTCCTCTGCCCACATCCTTAATTTCCTTTAGGACTCCTCAGATCTAGTCTTTGCTCTCGGAAACCTTCTCTGACCCTTCAAGATCCTGTTAAGTTTCTGTCGATGCACTAAATCCTTTGTCCTTAATCCCACGAGCATTTATCATCTTGTTCTGTCATTGCTTCTTTAGGTATCTTTTTCCCTTAATGGACTGTAGACACCTTGGGGCTGGACTGAGTCTTATTCACCATTTTATACTCAGCTCCTAGTGCACTCCTGGGCACAGAGTAGGTGCTCAATTAATTGATGACCTTACTGAATAGATGCCTCTTTCATAAATGTGTTAGGTAGATAACTTTGCAGGTCTACACTCCATAGGACACAGAGGCCTCAGGCTACAGATAAACACTGCTGAAATTGCAGAAGTTGGTGATATTAAGGGTTTCAGTTAAGACAGTAGTTGTGGACTTATGGTTACCAGGGGATAAGTGGGGGAGGGATAAATTGGGAGACTGGGATTGACACATACACACTACTATATATAAAATAGATAACTAATAAGGACCTACTGTATAGCACAGGGACCTCTACTCAATACACTGTAAAGGCCTATATGGGAAAAGAATCTAAAAAAAGAGTTGATATATGTATATGTATACCTAATTCACTTTGCTGTACACCTGAAACTAACACAGCATTGTCAATCAGTTATACTCCAATAAAAATTTTTTTAAAAAAAGACAATAGTTGTGGAAACAGAAAGGAAGTGTCTCTAGCTTGATCTTCTAATTTGGTCCTTGAATACTCGCTCCTTAGGGGGCAGTGAATTTCTCTGGAGCTCTGGCCTTATATAGTTTTGCTGAAGATAAAAGCAGAGTTTAAGGAAACATTTGGGCAGTGTCTCAGGGCAGCCAACTTGAGCAATTTCAAAAACAATGTTTCTACTCTGCAGCTCGGGCTGTGGATGTGATTTGCCCACTGCATTTCAGAGCCTGGGGCACTGTCCAGGCAGGAGTCTCAGGGGTCTGTCTCTGGGGTAGGAGTGAAGCTCTCACAATGCTCTCAATGTTGCTTCATGAGTCTTTGGCTTTAACATGACAGTGACCATCTGTCCTGCCCAGTCCTTGGGGGAAACGCTAGGGGCAGCAGCACACTGACATTCAGGCTGAGGAAGCAGGGTGTCAAAGCCGAAATGGAGAGACTTTTCCAGGGTTATCCTCACTGCGTCCAGGGGTGGGACCCGGGGACAGAGTGCCAGATGGGCCCGGAAGCTGCTGGGGTGAGCGTGGGCATATTTGTTTCTATAGAAATGTTTCTAGAGGTCTGTAGGGTCTTTAGAAGTTGGCACCAGTCTTGCCCTGAAAACCATGTGGTGCGTTTCACAATGTTTCTGATGCCTTTTTATTTACCAAAGGAGTTTTCTGGTAGCTGCCCTGTCTTGGGCCTGAAATTCACTGATGTCCTGTGAAAATACGATGGAGACTTCAGAATTCTAAGCCAGGCATCTGCCTTTCCAGGAAGAGAGGGTCTGGTCACAGTATTCATACACCGTGAGGAATAAGAAGCTTGTCTCCAGTGCCCTTGGCACGTCCCTGCTCCCTCCCTTCTCTTCCCCAGGCCTGGATCTGTCCCCTGGGGCCTGGCTCTGAAGCCAGTTGTCAACTAATCCTTGCTAAGGTGTTAGGTGGCAACTGGCTCAAGGGTTAGGAGCTTTCCGCATTAAACAAAGTTTTGTTACTAAATTAAGGGGCATTAAAAAACTCATCACTGCAACATAAAGACAATTTCTTTACATTCCCTTTAGATCTTTACATTTATAAGTGAATCTAGTTATGCTTACAACATGTATGCAATATTTGTGTTTTTTTTTCACACAGAAGGACATTTCATACATTTCTTCACATTTCTAAATGCCCCATTTTCATCATCATAGTAGTTTGAAGGTACCTTTTATAGCAGCTGTACATCTCATGATGATTTCTAACCCCCATACCTGACTGCCCTCCCTCTCTGCCAGCATCCCTACCAATAAAGTGGGCCCCAGGTAGAGGAGGCCATCGTATAGCTGTGACCTATGCCTGACCTACGCCTGAGCCCTGCCGTGGCTGAGTGAGCAGGGCTAGAGCCAGATTCAAGGTGAGTCCGTCAGAGTCTTTCCCCAGAAACGTGAAATTAAGGCCAGGAAAAAAGACCTGTGTAGGTCTCTTTTTAGGGACCTGAATCTGCAATATGTCAGCTCAGGAGCTGAGAGGTGGGTTTTCTCCACCAATGACGTGGACCTGAGAAGAGAAGAAGCCGAGAGGAGAATAGAGCAAATGTGCAGACCAGGAAAGAGGTATCCTGAGGCCCAGGTACATTCCCGCCCTTGGTTTCTGTGAGACACACCTGTTATTTTTTTTATTAAGCCAGGTTCATTCTTTTTTTTTTTTTTTAAGAAGATGTTGGAGTTTATTAATTTATTTATTTTTGCTGAGTTGGGTCTTCGTTTCTGTGCGAGGGCTTTCTCTAGTTGTGGCAAGTGGGGTCTACTCTTCATCGCGGTGCGCGGGCCTCTCACTGTCACGGCCTCTCTTGTTGCGGAGCACAGGCTCCAGATGCGCAGGCTCAGTAGTTGTGGCTCATGGGCCTAGTTGCTCCGCGGCATGTGGGATCTTCCCAGACCAGGGCTCGAACCCGTGTCCCCTGCGTTGGCAGGCAGATTCTCAACCACTCTGCCACCAGGGAAGCCCCAGGTTCATTCTTAATCATTTGCAAGTGAAAGAGTCCAAACTAAGTGTAGTAATGATATTATTGACTACATGGAGCATTTGCCATGGGCCAGCTACTCTACTCACACTGGCTCGTTTAATCCCTTCAGCTACCTAATGAGTTAGCTCAGAGATGTTTAGTCATTTTCCCAGGATAGTACACCTTGGTGAATTATGGACCAGGATTTGAACCCTGATCTGTCTGGTGCTACAGTCTTTGGTTTTAACTATTACCTTAAGTGACCTCCTAAGGTAAGTGTGTCATCCCGGAGGTGGGATGAATAGAAGGAAGAACCAAAATGCCCTCAGGAATACATTTCAAACACTCTACTTACAGAAAGAAGACATTTTGAGGCAGAAGCCCCTCCCTGCTCAGCCCCCTCAAACAACTCCATGCAGATGGCACTGCTCTTCCTGTGTCCTAGCTCCTGGCTGTCCTCGCCTGGACTTTGGTACCTTTGAGAGGGCTACCCTCTCTCCAACAGCAAGAGAAACCTGTGTTGAGTCAGTTCCCTGCATACAGGTGCTATCCATGTGTGGATTATCTAGGGTACATTTGCAAGGGTTCTCCTCATGCCATCAACCCCACACCAGAACCACCTTTCCTTGCCTCTGGGTGGTATATTCTTAAGCTGTTCAAACTAGTGCCCATCCCTCGTGCATTTATTCACTATCTACAAAATGTCAGTTGGCCCCAGTCTCTGGGCCTGTCCTAATATTGGGAGTACAAACAGGACAAATTAAACGCTATCTCTGCTTCCTTAGAGATCACAATGGCATCTGAAGACACTGCCTAACAAAATCACACATTCATACCAGATGTGAGGCACCCACAGGCTGTCTTGGGAGCTCAGTGAAGGGAGTAACTCTGTCTGAGGAACTAGGGAAGGCTTAATGGAGAAATGGACTTTGGAGGCCATGAGCTTTTGTACTAACCTAAGCAAAGCAAATTCACAAGTTGTGGTCCACTGTGATCAATCATCTGTTGGGAACCCATAGTGAGTTGCAAGGCTGTGTCTCCCCTTGTCTCCCTTCAAGGGCACCATGATCTCAGGAACTGACAGGATGGGTTTCAAAGCCCCATAATGCACTAAGGATTTCTAGCCAATCATCCAGGAGTATTGCCTCAGCAAAGAGAGAGTGTTTGAGTGAAGCCCTGGCTTCATAGTTCTCCTGAACAGTAGTACATCTCTTCAGAAACATCCATCCAGTGGAGGGGGAGGATGGTCCTCCCATGCTTGACATCTTCAACGATGGCAACTAGGAATCATGAGTATGTGCAGAATTTCTCTTCCTCCAGGATGGGTACAGGGGAGCAAAGTATAGCTGCACCAGAAAGGGCAGAAAATAAGAGTTTCAGGAAATTCAGACAAAACGAGCCCGTTGGGACTTTTTTTTTTTAATTCCAGGCAAATGACTGGATCAGAATACAGTCAGTGTTCCAGTGTAAAGACTCTCCCTTCTGGCTATTGATCTTGCAGTAATTCCGAAAGCTCTTTGCAGGGAAATGGTCACTCTTTCCCTTTACATAACGTTCATAAATGTGCAGGCAAATTAAATGTGTCATAGATGAAATGACCAACCAGAGTACCACCCGGCTGTCTCATGTGAGCTTGGTTTATGTATCCAGCGTTCTCCAGCGAGCATCACAAATCCACATAATGTTCCTGAGTGCTAAATCTGGAGCTCTGATTTAGCTGACAGATGTTTAAAATCACTTTTAGTTGGACAACTCCCTGAGGAGGACACAGCTGCAGATGTGGAAGAGCGCAAGTTCTTCCAGTTAAGGTCGGCGGGAACTCAGCCTGAAAGCCTTCCGTCTCCATCTGCCTTTTTCAGACAGGATAATACGGGCGAAGGAACATGTTCAGGCTGATTCCACCCACCTTTGGCCAAACCTCATCCCCTTGTTGAACTGTTGCCAAGATAGATGCAGAAGTTGCTTTTGGGCGAAGTATGGGTGCTCCAGGCAGCCTTAAATGAGTACAGAGGGGGCTACTAGCTCCTTCTAAGCAGGCACAATGCCACGTTTTGGAGCCTGCTTTGCCCTTCTGGTGGCATCTTAGGCCTGCAAATGAGTATGATTCTGGGATTTTGCACTTCAGGATCAGTTATTTAGATGTCGACGTCTCTGGGTAGGTTGAAGTCCCTGTGCTGAAGGAGGATGGAGAGGAAGATGGTGCCATTCTTCTTCACTCCCTCCTCCTCCGCCATCCCAAACAGTTCCTCCTTCGTTTTTAAAAAACAACAAATTTAAAATTATCCTAGAAATTTCTTTGCAGAATCACATATTTTAGACTTGTCTCAAGACTCAGACTGAAATGGATTTGTTTAAAAAAAAAATTGTCTGTGTATTTGATGTGGGAGACTAGTGACCTTTGGTATTTTGTGTTAAAAAAAAAAATGTTTGATGTCTAAAATTTCCCTACTGAGCTTGCATTGTTTCTGGTCCCCTTCCGTGATTTTTCCATCCTCCATCATTCTCCACATTCAAAATCAGTTCTTTATTTACTCAACAGAGGTTTTGACATAGTTATGAACTCACTCTGATGGCAGCCTCAAATAAATGTAAATCACATTATAATGTCAAAATTGATGTGATGTGAGAGTAAGTTAAACGATTGTAAACCAATTTTAGGACAGAGCCCAAGAGACACTCTTACACTGTCAGGAGAGTGGCAGGAAGGGATTAGTGGATGGATCTGCTGCATTCAGGGATTTTGCACTTCAGGATCAGTTATTTAGATGTCCCTGTGTGTACCAAGACTTCACTCCCGATTTAAAGTTCTTGTAAAGTCATCTTTAGACACCACAAAATACCCTCAGCAGAAATTGAGGGGCAGCTGGCTAGGGTGACAGAGTGGGTTTGGTTCATAATTTTTATGCACAAGGATGAACACATATTATGTCAAGTGGGTGAGAAACTGGGAACATACCAAACTCAACAAGTGCCAATTAATCCTGGGAGCCTTGTTTGTAACTGGTTAGGCTGAGAGGCCTGGAGCTAGGAAGATGGATTCAGGCATGAGATGAGTAGGGGATGCAGCAATAGACTCTAGGGTCAATGACGGAACCTCAGATGGATTCCTGTGCTAAAAATTATCAAAATCACACTTCCTGACTTCCTGGAGAACGTGCATTTTACTACATGACTCGGTCTATGATATTATCTTAGAAACCGTGGATTTTCATCGTCTGGAGTGAAAGTGGGAGATTATATACCAATCCATTGCCATGGATAACTTCGGGAAGGTGGGATTGGAAGAAGAATGAGGAAGGTGATTCATCTCAAAATCAGATCTGTACTGTTTGGTTTGTTACAACAAACACTGATTCTTTTACCTAAAAAAATCCAATAGAATAATTAAATCACACATGCATAAACACACATTCCTCCTCCCAAAAGAAATTTCATTGGATGAAGAGTCAGGAGACTTTACAATTGCCTAGGCAAATTCTTTGACCTCATCTCTCAGGAATCATAGTATTTCTGAGAGAATAAAATGCATCAGCTGATATGGATAGTACTTTGAGAAGTTGAAAGGGAGTCTGGAATGTAAAATGTTACTGTCATTATTCTTGGTAATAAACTACATAAAGGGTAGTTTATAAATATCATTGACTGACTGTGACTTTAACGGTAATTACTGTAAGAGAGTCTTTTAGGCATACATTTTCAGAGGACTTTGGACACCGAAGATAAATGTTTAAAACTATGCATTCTGGATCCTATTAAATAAAACCTAATTTGACTTGTAGAAAGAACAGTCTTTAAAGTCATGTTTGCACCCTGACTTCATAACTCATTTGTTTTGATACCTTTGAGTAAATTAGTTAATTTCTCTGAGCCTCAGTTTCCATGGCTATAAACAGAGGATATAATAATGCCTTTCTCCTAGGGCCATAGTGAGAAATACATGAGATAATTAATATTAACTGTGTAACCCTGATATGTATGCTAACCAGGACTGCTCATTTCCATGCAAAGCACAATTATTATTTGATGATGGCAAATGGTCATTCTTCTCTTTTACAAGTGGACAGACTGAAATAATGGGGAAAGTGATAAACTCAAAGCTGCAAGGTGAGTTAAGGTGATGGTTAGTAATAAATCCCAGGCCTAAGATTTGGCCATTAGGTCATAATAGGAACCATTTGATCAAATTCTGTAGAGGTACTCCTACCTTGGAGTGTTAGGGGCTTGTGATGTCTGGATGTTGGAAGAGACAGGCTCATCCCTTCGCCAGAGACCTGGGGATCCTTGGCACAGAGGTCATGAGGAAGTGGGGGAAATAAAGTGCAGTCTCTGTTGCTCTGTTACCGATAAGCACAAATCTCTCAAGCTGAAGAGCACTGTGGATGCCCCTAGTTTCCCGCACATGGGAAGGAGGTAGGGGAGAACTTGCTTAGATATCCCCTGAAGGAATAGCTGCTCTACCAATTCCTGACAATGGCTGGAAGCTGGAAAGGAAGCAACAATTGGGATGCTCAGTGTGGAAGAAGATTGATTGCTTTTCTCCTTCTCTATTCCTTAGTGGTCTGGAAGACAAGCTCTAACATTATACCTAGCAGAGTTCGAATCCTCACTCTGCCACCTACCACCTGGGTGACCTTAACTCATTTATAAAAAGAGGATAATATTAGACCCTCTTGGTATTAGTCAGAAAAGGCTAAGTCATGCTGCAGTAACAAATACAAAATATCAGTGATTTAAAACCACAGAGATCTATTTCTCACCCATACTGTATGTCCAGTGTGGGTCAGCAGAGGGTGACTGAAGCTTCCCCACCTTATGATGTTGCCTGTCCAACACAAGACTTTAGGGCCCACCACTGCAGGGGAAAAGAGTACCTGTTCTTGGGTAATTCTATGTGGAGGTGACATATATCACTTCTGCTTAAATTTCATTGGCCAAAGCAGGTCATGTGGCCATGTCTAAATTTAAGAAGAGAACCAGAAGCCTTGGTGAGCACTGGTAGTATCCACCCCTACCACACCCTCCCTTTAGGATTGTTGTAGGGATTGAATGTTACTGATATTGTTACAGTATTTTTAGTACCCGCTAGAGCCTAGGCAGTAAGTGATTAAAACGATGACCAACATTGGGCCTCTGACTTTAAGCAGTTCAGAGTTAAATGGAGGGAATAAAATTAAACCAAGAGCCAAAATAAAATGTGGCAAGTGCTAAAAGCCCTGAGAACTGTGCATTGAGAGAATAGAAAAGTGATCAAACTAATCCTTTCTGGATGAATGGGTGGGGAATGTGCAGTCTTCGTGGGAAGTTTCACTGTGAAGGTGACACCTGTGAATTTTGATAAATGAAGGAATTCCTATGGTGGTGAATAGGAAGAAAGGCAATCCAGATGGAGAAAGCAGCCTACACAAAGGCTCAGAGCAGAGGGAGTTGTTAGGGACTGAATGTTTGTGTCCCCCTCCCAAAATTCATGTGTTGAAATCTAATTCCCAAGGGGAGGATATTTGGAGGTGGGGCCATTGGGAGGTGATTAGGCCATGAAGGTGGAGCCCTCATGAATGGAATTAGTGCCCCCTCTTTCCACCTTGTGAGGATACAGCAAGAAGTCGGCTGTTTGCAACCTGGAAGAGGGCTCTCATCAGAACCCAACCATGCTGGCACCTTTATCTCAGACTTCCAGCCTCTGGAACTATGAAAAATAAATTTCCTTTGTTTATAAGCCACCAACTTATGGTATTTCATTACAGCAGCCTGAGCTGAGACAAGAGCGCATAGTGAGTACTTTCTGGGAAATATAAAGAAGAAGGGTTCACACTGGGGAAGTGCAGGAGATGATGGTGATGGGTAGGCAGAGCCCAGACCAATGAAAACCTTGCATGTGTACGTCATAGATAGAAATTTTTCTAAAAAAAGATCACAGGATTACTGATCCTGTGCCCAATGGTATGTCTTAACCATGGGGCAGCATGGGGCAGTGGAAAGTCTTCTATCCTAGCCCCATAATCAGTTCAATTAGTTTTCTGAATGAATGATGCTCATTAGCTCTGTGACTTTTGGTATTTCAGGGTCTCACTGCCTTCATCTGTAAATGAAGGGGGTTTGAACTACATAAATTTTGAGCTTCCTTCAAACATTGAAGTTCGAGGAACGTGACTCAGATATGCACTCTCCATGGTGCTTCAGCCCCAGGAATACTGCCAAGCCAGTTTGACCAGATAATCTGACACAACCTCTCTAGTTTCCTCAGGCACGGTTCCTGGTTGGCGACCCGTTTTCAGGGGAAGCACAACTTTCTGGTATGGGTAATTTGATAATGACGAAAGAAGTATAAAACTTATGATAAATATGTAAATTCAGGCACTGCCAAGCTTATTTTTTGGGTTTCAGCAATTGCAACCCAGGGAAAAAAAATGTCTTTCTAATCAATTAAATCACATATTTCAAGGTCTTGTATGTCTCAGAACTGCTGACTCGACTTGAAATATATTTTTGATCTTGCACTGTTCACAGGTGCCTAAAGGGGATTCTGATCAAGGCATTAAGTCTGTGACTTACAGAGCATCTAGCCTTATATTTGGTACTTTATCAAGACATTGTAATTATTGTACTTCATTCTGGCCTCTGTGGAGTCTGCCTGCATTAACGTCTGATTGACCTAGGCTGTTGGAAGCCCTCTGGCGTAATGGTTAAGAACGCAGCTTTCAGAGACAAACTGTTTAATTTCTCAGGGTTTCGGTTTCCTCATCTGAAAAGTTTCTAACAAGCAATGAGAAGATTGCTTAGAGCAGTGCCTGTCACCTCTAGTAATGTTAGTTATAATTATAATTATTACTAAGAAATTGAAAGTGAGGCAGATCAATAGAGATACAAGGATAACGTGGAGAGAACCTGAGCAGGTGGGGTATGACTCAGATGCAGAGGAATTATATGGTGGTTGGGAAGGGAGCAGGTGGGGTCTCTAAGCACTCAGAACAGCTTTGTTTTCCAAAGTAAATCCTAAAATCCTAATCCAACCAGATTTTCATATATTTGCATTTGAAGAATAATTATTATTCTTCACGGTAACATTGTTGGCAATAATGGCATTATCACAATCAAAGCGGATTTACTGGGAAGGTAATGGAGCTTAAGCTTCAGCCTCCCTCACCTGCATGGACCCCTTCTAAGGCCCTGCATTGAATTTTGTTTTCATATACATTTTTCTTTTTCTTAAAGAGGGCTGCCTCCCGCCAAACTTGTAAGCTCAGGGTCCCCCAAAGTCTGAATCAGCCCTGATCACAATGACTGGGAGATAGGGAAGTGTGGTTAAGGGTCCAGGCTCTGGACTCAGAATGGCCTGGGTTCAAGTCTCAGCTCAGCCTTTTGCTCCCTGGGTTAGTTCAGGCAAAAAAGTTAAGCACACTGAGACTAGATATCCTCATTTCTCCAAAGAGGATTATAAAAATACTACCTTCTTGGTAGGGTTGGTCTAAATATTAAATGGGATCATGCAGAAGTGCACAATTAATATTGGATACTGTAACTGGTTTATCTTCCCTTTTGAGTAAGAGGGGGGTCTGAGTTTACTTGAGTAGAGAATTGGTCTGTCATCCCATTAGGGTTTGCATCATGCAATACTTTTCTTTGAATCCCTTTTCCCTCATCTCTCAGGCATCCAATGGCTCATGTTAGAGAAATTCACATAGAAGACATCATAAAAATTGTAGAAATGATTGTCATTTGTTGGGCTTTCTGATATGGGGCATTTTATTGACAGAAGATGGGCTGGTAAAATCTGGTGTGTGTAGCATTCCGAATGCTTTTTTTATGAGGCTGGTTAAGACAGGTGACTGTGAGCCGTGAGGTCCCTTGAATGGGCAGACAAGTCACTTCCCAGGATAGCTCACCGTCTCTGATGACAAAGATCTGCTTCTCTGCAGTCTCCCTTGAGAAGGTGAACATTGAATTTGTAGCAGATTTGTGCAAAAAAGCCCTGTGGAGAAAGAAACACGGGCCAGTGGAAAGGACTCTCAAGGCTTATGCTCTTCAGAGCTTTGGAACTCAAATGGGAATGTCTGGGTCACTGATGATGCTGCTCCCGAAATAACTCCCCTGATCGCTGGCCGGAACAGAGGGCTTTTCCCCTTTATGATTAACACAGCATGTTGGATGCCCAGCAGTCCCAGAATACTTTGCACTCTTGGCATTCCAATTCTGTTCCTTTTTAAAGTGGTGAAATTATCCTCTTTCAACCAGGCCAACAGTCTAGAAGTTGCGAGTGAGACCTGGTCCTCCAGACGGAAAGATCCTATTCTGGTTTTGATGGTTTTATCATGTCACAGTTCAGACCCCTACTTTCAAGGCAATCTTCTTTCTTTTAACTACACACCCCACACACCTTATGCCAAACTGACTTCCACTTTTAACATCCCCGCAATGCCATATGTGGCTGCCAGGAGGGGTACCACTCGGATCTGCCTTCCGGACAACCTGCTGTGAGGGAGGTAGTTGGCTGGTGGTCAGTTGCTGAACTGAACAGATTGGGGACACTGGAGTTGGGCCGTTTCTGCCTGAGCCCTTTCTTCCTCTACCAGGCAGGCGGTCTTTGCTCTGGTGCCCTGGTGCTCACAGGGCCAGCCTGAGATAATCTCAAGGTTGCACTACCCAGTCTTCCTCCTTCCTTCTCTCCTTTCAAGGTGTCAGACCAGCATCGTCGTCTGAAAGCTCTCCACACCTGCTTCTGCTCCTTGTACTCTTTGCCCTTCACAGGCATTTTCCCTTCTACGTCTCATGGGATCTCAGTGTCTGCTTTTCAGAATGCCAAACTGATAGGTCACAAATTCTGTGTTTAATGAATTAAAAATTTCACAGAGTGAAGACCCTGGTAGTTTGGCAGATGTTTGAAGATACATTGCTGCCAACCCAAGAAACCACATAGAAGCGACGCTGCAAAACACAAGAAGTGGTTGGGTTCCTGAAGGAAAACACTACCCATACGTACACTAACCCTAAGTAGGGAGAATGTGTAACCTACACATTGTAGACATTTGAACAATATAGTCAGACCTCCACATTTTGGGTTTGGGTACATTTTAAAAAGATGCCTAATGAGGGAAGGGAGGCATGAGAAGGAGTGACGAGGAAGAGGGGAACAGAATCTGGAAACGGAGACGGAGAAGGGCAGACAGGACCAATGTCTTTGTAAGGGGTTCAGAGGCCACACTTGGAAAGGATGAGAGCCTGCCAGGGCTGGCTCTTCTCAGGGAAATCTGGATCTTAAATATCTTGGGAAGGAAGGAATTCTATGTGCTTATCATCATAGGGAGAAACTTTGCTGTAAGATTTGCTCATAAGCAGAAAAGGGTCTATGAATGGTTGGCAGTGGTCAAAGGACGCACTACAGATTTACACTTTGTTTTAGTATGTGCTTTTCACAGACTTTTGAACTTTATTTTGATTTTTCTATTAAAGCAGCCCTAATTGGATCTCTTTTTTACCTGCCACCAGTTCTAGGTTGGATTATTTCAATATCTAACTTCACCGTCTAGGGGACTATTGACAGTTTGGGTGGAACTATTCTTTGTTGGGCAGAATAGGTCTGCACCTTTCAGCCTGTGTCCACTAAATGCCAGTGGTGCCCCTGCCAACCAGTCATTGTGACAATGGAGAACTTTCCATACATTTCCAAATGCCCTCCCCTGCTTCAGGGATGTGGTACCGTGTCTGGTTGAGAAAAAAGCAATTGCCACTGACTAGATATGGCCCTAGTATGAAAAGGGGTGGGGAGGAGGTTGGCCCTATAGCTCCCACATGTTGTATATCTCTCTCACTTCATTGAAAGTTCCTTAAGGACAAGGACAACATATGTCACTTCTGTCCTTAGTGCTGACACAGTGCCTACCACATAATAGGTGGTCATAGGCCATGGGGTCAGGCACACTGGGGTTTAAATTCCATATCTGCCACTTTCAAGCTATTTTACTTTTTATTTTATTTTATTTCATTTTTTGGCCACGCTGTGCAGCATGTGGGATCTTAGTTCCCCGACCAGGGATCAAACCCATGCCCCCTGCAGTGGAAGCACAGAGTCTTAACCGCTGGACGGCCAGGGAAGTCCCAATGCCACTTTCAAGCTATTATCACATTGGCCATCTCAGTGTTCTTATCTGTAAAATGGAGATAATAATAGTGCCAATGAGCTGATGCGTGGAAAGCTGTAGATATAGTGCCTAGGGGAAAAAAATCTTCAGTAAGTAGGAATTACCGTGCTACTAGTAATAAGCAATGTTGGTGGACTAAACATATATACATCAGAAAAAGCAACAATTCTTCCTTTCTAGGAATAGCGCCATGGTCATTGCATAAATTAGAACTTGTTCCAAGTGACGTAACCTGAGTCAGGTTGGTTTAAGCCAAATAAGAATTTATTGATTCACATAACTAAAAAGGCCAGGGAGGGATTCGGGCTCAAATGATGGCTTCAGTTCATCTCCATTTCTTGGCTCTACCTTCTAGTGTGTTGGCTTTATTCTTGACCTTCCTGTGGGAGTCCTGGCAGCTTCCTAGACCTGCCCTCTACAGTGGCATGGCTACAGAAGCTCTGGTGTCAGATCTTCTCAAATCCAAGTCCAGTGGAAAACTCTTGCAAGGTCCCAAGCTTCAGTCTGATGGAATGAGTTTATTTCATATTTATTTTACCTCGGTCCAGTTTCTGTGGCCAACACAGCGTGAAGCACTGATTAAGTCAGGCATAGTGGTGATGCCCCATCTTGGACCACATGGACTGAGGATAGGAAAAGAGAAGGTATCCAAAAGAAGTCTTTGGAAAGAAAGGCAATAGGTGTTAGGGAGACAATTGACAAATGTTCACTGGAGTCAGCAAATTGTTGGAGTCCACAATAAAAGATCAGTGAAACACAAGGAGGCATATCCTCTTTGGGGGAAAAAGCAAAATCCAGGTGAATCAAACCTATCAGATTTCTTTGGCAACTTTAAAGAATATTTTATAACCATGAGATTGAATAAAATGTTTTCATGCACAAGACTCTAGTTTAGCATTCACAAGGAGTGGGTGTGAATTGACAGTTCTCTGAACAAAGGAGTATTTACAATGGGATTCCTGAGAGCAGGTTCTTTACATGCGAACAGAATTAGTATACTAAACTAATGCCCTGTGCATGAAAGAGTTTTATTAGTTTTTTCTCCCTTAATTTCATACTTTTTTATTGCTTGTCTGTTGCGGTGGCAGAAAACCAAAGCGACAGTGACATTAACTAGTTCTGAGTGGTCATTCTCACCCATCATCAAACCAAGGCCTGGGCGAGCTCACTTCTAGAGGGTGGATTTGCTGAAATAGGACACTTGGGGTTCACAAGGTTTAGATAAGCCATTTGGACGACTGCCCCATGGTGGGTCAAGGACAGAAGTCACAAATTCTGAGGGGCATCTGCCACAGGGTCACAAAGTTCCAGAATCAGCCAGCAAGGATCTGAGAAGTCCTTCTTAGTCATGGTTTAAACTGTACTTTGAGGAACTCTCAGAGGAACCCAGGGGGAGTCCTGTTTCCACCTGAAGGCTGCTCTTCCTGTATGTGATTCATTTATTTACAAGACAATAGAAGATTTTGTCTGAATAACAACTTCCATGACTAAAGCATACTTGGAAATCCACTTATTTCACCCAAATCCTTTATATTCTGAGAAGAGGACCCAGAAGCCTTCTGAACTTTGAGGCCATTTTAGGTTATGGGAGAGAGATGACCTCTTTGACAAGAGGAGAGAGGGGTAAAAAACAAAAAACCCAATGACATATATGTCTTCGTATATAATCTCTATCAATTAATTGACCTTTGTACTGCCTGGTGATTCTAAAAACCAAGAGATGCAAATTCCATCTGTTTGAATCCCTCCTGTGGTCAAGGTCTCCTTCCTACTAGACTCAGGGTCAGGTTTGTCTTCCAGCTTCTCTCCACACCTTTTATTCTGAAGATTTAGCTGACTTTGCCTCAGTCTTCAGGCCAGACACTCCAAGAGCAATTCGGGGCCACTCCCTGGCTGTTAGATACTGGCTTCCTTTAGCCTCAGTTGCTGTCTTGTGCCTCCGAGGTTTCTAAACCAAAAGTGGTAGCCAGGAGTGTCTTTGCTGTGACACTGTCTCGAGAGGGGACCCCATGCTTCCGTCTGCTCAGTGCTTCCCTCCAAGAGCAACTTGAGTCCGATTCTTCTCAGCATCCTCGGAGAAGGTTGCACAGTCCTTGTCAGCTAGCAAACACTCTGTAATGTTTGCTGATTTGCATCCATAAGTGAAATCTACCAGGGAAGAAGGCCCTTGTGAGATCCTGAGGTTCACTTTTTTGCTAGTTAGTGAGAGAACACATTTTTCAAATACTAATATCTCACACTGGATGGGAGATAGGCACCGTCCCAACTCCCAGGCAAATACCTTTTCAGGGTGACCCTTGCAGAGCCCGAGGAATGAGCTCATTTCTCAGAAGGGGGTTCTTCACCTAAACAACAGACCCTTGCTTTGGGGAATAGAACAAGAAATTCCTTTGAGATTTCTCTTCTCACGCTTCTAGAGAGCCGGTCTTCTGCAGGCGGAGATGGCTTCCAGGCTGTTCATACATAAACTGTGGCTGGCAGGCTGGTGGCCTTTTTGATATTCTGAGGTCTAGCAAAGATTTAGCTCCAAGGGGTCACCAAGAGGTCATGGTCTTCATGATTTCCTCTGTTATTTATCTTTGGCTTGTGGTACTGGAGCCTGCTTTTGATAGAGGGCATTTCTACCACAACTGCACAGAATCAAGAATTTCAGTGCTTTGGTTTGAGGTGGGGAAGGGTTGGCTTCTAAGGCTGTGAACATGTCACCGAGTGTATCTGAGAGTATCTCATTCTGCCCTTTTCTGATGAGCAAATTCATTTTGGGGGGTTTACCGACAGCAATTCCCAGACTCGGGTCAGGAAAGGAATCGTCCTGGTGAGGTCAGCAGTTTTTAGTTTGAGTAATTCCATTTTTCAGTTCCTTAAGAGATACTCCTCTTGCCACGAGACGGAGATGAAAACAGCATTTCTCAGGCCTCCGCACTGCTGGTGACTCACCTATGACCGCCCTCAGTGCAGCCAGGGGACCATTTATGCTGAACTAGCCTTTGGATTTCTCTTCTCAGTGACAACAAAACTCGCGTGGCCAGCTCACAAGTCAACCGCAGGAGCATCCCTGGTCTGGTCAGTTCAGCAGGCTCTCAGGTCCCTGAGAGGACTCCTCAGTGCATTTCATATGGGTTTGCTAACCCCACCCTATTTCATTTTGATTTAAGACAACCGTTCTCTCTCATCTGGGCCAGAAAGTACGGGCTGCATAGGATTTCAACCAGACACAAGGGGCCTGAATTGAACACCCAGCATTTCGGCCTGGAAAATTGGTTGTGTTATGCCCTGTGTTCTTGTTGCCCCCAAAAGCATCTCAGCAAGTGGCAGCATTTGGTCTCAGAAGTTCCTTTCTTGCGGTGGCTCTACCTCTGCCACAGAGTGCCAGGACAGACAGTGTGCTGTGCTATGCTGGGTCCTTCAAAGAAAACGATGTGACATGCTGGAGACATTGCCATCTGTGGGAGACTGCAGCTCTGGGCTCTATGCAGAAGGAAAAGGAAGTGCCATGACGTCAGGAATATGGCCAGTGAGTCAAATTCCCAGAGCAGCCTGATGCTTCTCAAGGCAGTGGATGTGCCCCAGCATCTCAGCACACCCAGATTTGGATTAAGGGAGAACTGTTGGGTTCAGGGGCTAGAGAGGAAAAGAGAAGTGATATATTTTGTATATCATTTTCCAGCAGTGGTCTTCTACATGAAACCCAGTTTACTTAGTGACCCAGGGCATGCAAGCAAAAGTTTTATGAAATAATAGTGCCTCTTACTGTGTGTCAGCCTTCTTATTTTCTCTTTCTGTTTTTTTCTCTTTTTCTTTTTTCTGTTCTTTTAATTTAAAAACATCTTGGCTCACTAAATTGCTATTATAAACTACTATGGGTCAAAGCCCATATTTTGGAAAGCAGCACTGCATTAGTGTATATAAGCAACATCTCAGGAAATTTTATATAATATGGATCCCTGGGCCCTTCTCCAGAGATTCTAATGCACTCAGTCTTGGGTCCTCCAAATCTGCATTTTATGTTAACCCAACTCTAACGTGACCAGTGTGAGGGCAGGAAAGTGTTTGGATCTCTGGTATATATCCCGTGGTTTGAATACAGAGCCTAGTACAGAATAGGCCCTTGATCAATGTTGGTTGAATAAACGAATGAATGCAAAAGCATGCCTAGTGATTTAGATTTAAGTGGCCTAGGGATTACCATTGTGTTTGCTTTGTCTTTTAATTATCTTTTTTGGGGGGGCAGGGGGTTAACAGTTTATTTTAATAAAATTTCAAGCTTACTGAAAAGATTCAAAAATAGGACAGAGATGTCCATTTATCTTTTACTTAAATTTCTAGTTTAGCTACATTTGCGTTTTCTCATCACCTTATCTAATTTTTTTTTTTCTTCTGAACCATGTGAAAGTTAGTCGTAGACAAAAAATTCCCCTGTACTACTAAATACTTCAGCATGTATTTTTCTAAGAAGAAGAACATTCTCTTACTCGGGTTACAACGTGAGGGGCCCCTAGATTGGAGGTTAAGTGCCGAAATTATTAAACACTGGGCAGTGGTGATCTTCACGTGACTCCGTTCTCCATCCCAGCCCCATCCAGCATACTTCCCTTTTTATCTGTACTACTCTCCTTGGTTTTATAATGTAAATAATCAGACAATCTCCAGACTTTTGAGTCTCAGACTTGCTTTGAGTTCCCACACTGGAAGCGACCTTAAATCTTCTAATCTGCGGATTCTCCGGTGCAGAAATTATCTAGCCGCCTCTGAAACCACTGGAGACGTTTAAAGAAAATGCAAATTTCCAAAGCTCAGCCTTGGAGCTTCAATTCAGATAGGTGGGGGGTTGTGTGGCCCAGAAATCTGTGTTCTACCTCCTCAAGCCCCGTCTCCCTTGCCTTCCCCCAGCTGGTGATGGCTCAGCCAGAGCTGAGAAGCACAGCTCCTGTGACTTCTCCCCACGGTAGAATACTCTACTTAGTGATCACATTTCTCAGAATGGCAGAGAGAAGCCCCCAGAGGTCTGCTGCACATGGGAAAGTTCTGCTTCTTAGAAATTTCTTTCTCATATCAGCTTCAGTTGCTTTTCTAATGCTACTGGTCTTGGTTCTGCCCTCTGAAGTACCTTAAAACAAGGTCAATAGGCAGCCTGTCTGCTCCTTGTAAAAATACAGAAAAAGTATAAAAATCACTCAAAATCTCACCACCTTGAGAACTTTGTTAAGATTTTTATATTTTCCTATAGCCTTCATATGTGTATATATATAATTTATATATATAAACGCATATTACACACACCTTATGTTTTAATAGAATGAAGATCATAATACATTGTGGTTCTACTGTTACATATTTTGGGTTTTCTCTCTTAACATTATATCATAGAACTATTCGAAAGTATGCTTTGAGAGCACATTTTCAAATGACTGCATTAAATTCCACTGTTTTGATCTATTGGAATTTATTCAACCATTTCCTATTAATGTTTATGTAGGTTGTTTCCAGTTTTTCACTATCCTAACTAATGCTTAAGTAAACATATTACAAATTATTGTCTGCATCCTTGATTATTTCTTTAAGCTAGATTCCTAGAAGTATAATATTGAGTCAAAAAACATGCTTAAAAAATGTGATATATATTGCCAACTTACTATGCAGAGGTTGTGAAAATTTTAACTTCGAACAGTTTTGATCTCTTTTTAGAAGTTAGTAATTTTTTAAAGATGTCAATTTGATAGGTTAAAACTTGCATTTTGCTGTGGTTTCTAACCTACATTCCTTTGTTTACTCATGAGGCTGGACATGATTTTTATCTATTTATATATATATATCTATAAACACATACATATATACACACATATATACATGTATATACACATATATACACACACACATATAAACACATACATATATACACACACACATATATAAACACATACATATATACACACATATATATAAACACATACATATATACACACATATATATATATATATAAACACATACATATATACACACATATATACACATATATACACATATATATAGATAGATTACTTACCAGGCAGAGCATATTCGTGTGTGTGTATGTGTGTGTGTGTGTGTGTGTGTTTTTCCCATTTTTGGGGGCCATTTCTGTTAAATAGGATGTTAAGGGGTAAAGAAATAGACTGAATCTATTTTTCTGCTGGAGAAAGGGGGCCTCATGCTTCTCTTGTAGGTTTGTAAATACCCTCCTACCCTCTTTTTTACATGTAATAAATATCAATTTATTCTTCTCTTTTTTAACACTGTGGTAAAATATGCACAACGTAAAATTTACCATTTTAAAGTGTACCGTTCGGTGGCGTTAAGTAAGTTCACGTTATTCTGCAAGCATCATCAGCGTCCATCTCCAGAATTTTCCCATCCTCCCTAACTGAAACTCTGTGCCTATTAGACACTAACTCCCCAGCCCCTGACAACTACCATACTACTTTCTGTCTCTATGAATTTGACTCTAGGAAACCTCCATAAGTGGAATTGTGCATTTATCCTTCTGTGACTGGCTTATTTCAGTTAGCATGACGTCTTCAAGGTTCATCCATGTTGTAGCATGTGTCAGAATTTCCTTCCTTTTTTAAGGATACGTAATATTCCATTGTGGGTATATACTACATTTTGTTGATGCGTTCATCTGTTGATGGAAGCAACTTGGGTTGCTTCCACCTTCTGGCAATTGTGAGTAATGCTGCTATGAATATGGGTGTACAAATATCTATTCAAGTCCCCGCTTTCACTTCTTTTGGGTATATACCCAGAAGTAAGATTGCTGGATCGTATGGTAATTCTCTTTAAATTTTTTGGGAGCCATCATGCCATTTCCCACAGTGGCTGTACCATTTTATATTCCCACCAGTAATACACAAAGGTTTCAATTTCTCCACATCCTCACCAACACTTTTTGTTTTCTGGAGTTTTTTTTGTTTGTTTTTGTTTTTTTTAGTTTTGTTTGTTTGTTTGTTGTTTGATAATAGCCATCTAATGGCTTGGAAGTGGTGTCTCGTTGTAGTTCTTTTCTCTTTAATCAAATAAAATATGACAGCCTGCCCTGATTTCCAGCAGCTAGATGGGAAATTCAAGCTCAGTCATTTGGAGGGGGAGTCTCCCTACTTCCTAGAATCATACCAGTGCTTGGTGCCAGGAAATTAGAGGACTGTCAAGTAATATCAAGGTCACCAGAATTGCCTGTGATAGCTCCTTGTCTACACCCTTCATGGCTCTTTGCTTCCAGGGAACATGTGTAGACTTGAAATGCGTTGGGTTCTGGCGCCATAGTGGTCTTGCTACCTCCTTGGGGATCTGCTACTAAGCAGGCTCCCCAGTCTCTTACCGCATCCCAACCTGGATGTACCCATTTTAATTATGGGAAAATTTCATCAGTTGGCTTCAAGGTATTCTTCACAATATTTCTTTTTTATTAATTTTCAAATTATTAAAAACATACAGAGTAGAAAAAATATATAACGGATTCCCTTGAACTCACAATTTTAATACATTTTAACATTATGCCTTATAAAAACTCTTGCACAAGTGTACAAAGAGACATGCGCAGGACATTTATTATAACAATGTTTGCAAGAGTAAAAAATTAAAGCAACTTAATGTCCATCAATAGGAAATGGCCAAATATATATATATATATATATATATATATATATATATATATATATAACAATTTCTTTATCCATTCATTCACTGATGGACACTTAGATTGTTTCCATATCTTGGATTGTAAATAATGCTGCAATGAACATGGGGCTGCATATATCTTTTCAGTTTAGTGCTTTTAATACTTCAAAAGCTATTTAAAATTTTTTTAATTCTTAAAAAATTTGAGCCAAAGTTTTAACATTTGTTAATAAGTTTTCTCTATATTAGGGATATTAATACTTTTACTATGAGCCATTTACAAGTGTTTTTTCATAATTGGTCTGTAAACTTTTAGTTTTGTTTTCTGGGGGTTTTGAATATTTACCTAAATTTTCCTTTCTTTTTTAAAGAGAAAATGTATATTTGTTTATATTTGCCTCTTTAATCCATCTAGAAATTATTGTAATATATGGTATAAGAATAGTATCACATTTGATTTCTTTTTTCTTTCTTTCTTTCTTCTTTTTTAACCAAATAGTCAATTTTCCTTAAATCATTTGTTAAATAATTCTTCCTTTCTCATTAGTTTTGTAATGCTTCCTTTATCACACTAAGTGCTTTTATAGCCATTATTTCCATTGATTTGTGTCAGTTCTAGAATCAATAGTGAATTGTTTTATTTATCTAATTTTACAATATGTCTTAATAGCTAAGTTCAATGCTTATGACCTGCTTGCTCATAAACTTATCAGTTACATTCACCTGTCAGTTTTTTCCAGACGAACTTTAGAATTATTTTTTCATATTAACAAAATCCCATTGTGATCATGTTTAATCTATAGATTAATTAGAGGAAAATGGAAAAATTCATAATATTCAGTATTCCCCTTCAGGGACATGGTATATATTTCTACTTATTCAAATTTTTAAAAATATCATTAAAAATTTTTAAATGTTTGCTTGTATAAATTCTGTATATATCTTCCTGGAGATATTCCTTTGTATTCTATGTTGTTTGTTAATAAAAATATATAAAGATATATTTGCATCGATTATTATGGCATACAGAAAAATTATTGAGCTTTGAGTATTTATAATTCAGCCTCTCTAGTAGTGACTAGAAGTGTCTTATTAATTCTAAAAGTTAGTTCACCTGAGTTTTCTAGGAGTATAATCATATTGACAACAATTAGTAACCGTTTTGCCTTTCTTTTCCAATGTTCACATCTCTTAAATATGTTCCATGCCTTAATGCATTCCCTAGGAATTTCAAAAACACCGATGCAAGGATCTTTGATGTCTTCCCAATTTAATGTAGACGATTCTAGTAATTTGTTCTTAATTGTGATGTCTGTTATAGTTTTAAAATAGTTTTTTTTTTTTTTTTTTTTTTTTGCGGTACGCGGGCCTCTCACTGCTGTGGCCTCTCCCGTTGCGGAGCACAGGCTCCGGACGCGCAGGCTCAACGGCCATGGCTCAACGGGCCCAGCCGCTCCGCGGCATGTGGGATCTTCCTGGACCGGGTCACGAACCCACGTCCCCTGCATCGGCAGGCGGACTCTCAACCACTGCGCCACCAGGGAAGCCCTAAAATAGTTTTTATCCCTCTAAGATAGCATCCTCCTTTTATGAGTTTACCATAGGTTTTATCAGTCTATATATGTTAATTTTATGACAATTTTTAGCATCTGTTGAAATAATTATAAGGTTTTCATTATTGCTACTATCAATATAGTTTATTAAATGAACAGATATCCTGGTTATAGGCACATTCTTTTAGCTCTTTCCTCTAATATAGAGCTAATTTGTCAGAGTGCTGTTCACCCCAGATAATAAACTTTTCTCAATGAAGTGACACGTGCCAGTTTTTGTTTTCTCCACAATGGCCTCTGTATCATTGACACTTTATTTTTTGACAATCTTTTGGTTTGCAGTAAATAGTTTAACTGTTTTCCAAAGGGTAAATAAACATGGTTTATTTGAATGGTTAAAATATACTGTGTGAGTTTGAAGTTGGTGACTTGTCTTGTAGAAGTGGGTCCTATACTAGATCTAACTCTTGTCACCTTTAAATCAATTCTAATAAAAAGAATACCAAGAAAATAAAAATGTGAGCCAAGAAACCCTGAAAACATGTTGTTGGGAGGTGATAAACCAGAATGCAGAACATACTGCCACAGGAGCTATGCTGATTGTTTACACAGGGAAAAGCATCAATGTCCTCCCCTCCCCACTCTGGCACATGTGTGCATCACAAACACACCAACTACACAGAGAGGGCCCACTTAAGTATTATATTTCTAGGATTCTTTCTCTTGGATTTTTTAGAATGTAGTGCTCATTTTCACTTAAGCTTTCCTTTTTTCAATCATTTAGCCATTCAACAAAAATTTATTCAGTGTCTACTATGTGACCTACTCTGTGCTAGGTTTTGGGGATATATTTTAGACAAGTTAGACATGATTCTTGTCTTTATGGAACTTACATATTAATAAGTAAGACTTGAAAGCTTTTTCATTTTCATTTTTTTGTCTCTTGTCAGACTTCATAAGCTGTTAGTTTTTCATTTCTTTTGCTACATCTTTTAATTATATAACACAGCTTCCTAATTGCTGATGGTCTGAATGTTCTTGGATTATTCATTCAATATGTGACAGGCACTGTTCTGGGTACTGAGGATTCCAAAGTGAAGAAAAAAAGACAAAAAACTCTGTCCCCATAGAGCTTACTACATTCTAAAGAAATCCTGATTCCAAGGCTTTGCAAGATTCATTCAACTTTAATATGCCATGTATACCAGAGGCACTTAAAAAAAAAGAAAAAAGAAGTGAACCAAGCATTCAGGAAAGACAGAAATGCAGAAGTTGATGCAAGAAAGGATTTCTAGTTAATAATGATTTAAATTGAAATTCAGTTAACCTCCCTCTCCAGGTAATTCAATTGTCTAGTTTTTAAGAAATTTCAATATATATGACTCCAGCTTTTCATAAAAAACACAAAAGACTCATCAGGCTTCTTTAGTCTGGTGCATTTCTTTGCTCTGGCTTCATAGGCAGAAATCTTAAAACAAGAGGCAAAATGATAAGTGAAGTACAGGTGTTTATTAGGCAGTTTCAAATGGTAGAGCAGCTCTCCCATATTCTCCTTGCCTCCAAAAAGGACTTCCCAAATAGTGGGAGGCAGCACAAAGTAGGGACTTTCTGAGATCACCTATTGACTGAATAGAGACCAAACAGGGAGAATGTAGGTACTGTTGTAATTATCTCCTCTACTGAGGATAAGGTTGGTACATTTTTCTTCTATGGGATAATTCTGTATCAGCAATGTTTTACTTTGGTACTTGATGCAATTAAAATAAGAAATGTTCATTAGTTGAATCCATTCATTCATTGGGTCAACAGATGTTTACGGAGTACCTCCTATGCGCCCGGCCCTGTGCTTCTGTGGATCTTGCAGTTTTGGTGGCAAGTAGATATTGAACCAGTTAGTACAATACACGTGTGATTGGTATCACAAGAGTGGGGAGACTAGATTGGCGGAGGAAAAACAGGATCCTGTGCAAGGTATGTTAAGGAGCATTACAATAAACCATAAAGCATTTATTCATTCATTCACTCAAGGGTCAGTAAGAATTTCTGAGGAAAAATGACTCTAAGGCCAAACTTACAGTGGCACTTCAATACAGTCCCCACTGAGTTTAATGACTAATGAACTGGCTTCCTAGCGAGATTTAAAGCTACCTAGAGGTGCAGTGATGGTTATGAGAGGGAATGATTTTCCTAAGTCGTATTTCTCTAACAATAATAGTAATAATAACAGCTCACATTTGTTATTTTCTGTGTGCAGAGCACGATGCTAAGCACTTTACATAGTATATTCCATAACACTCAGAATAACGCTAAGGCAGGTAAAATCAGTATCCCCATTTTATAGATGAAGCTTCTGAGGCTCAGAGACGTAAGAAACTGGTCCAAGATTACACATCTAGAAAGCGGTAGGTTCGGGATGTCATAGAACTTACCAGGAGTTGGGCTTTTTAAAATGAAGGCCAGGGACAGGAAATGAATCTGCATACCTAGCCAAACATGTCAAGAATGTGAAATAACTCCCTCCCAGTTTTCACAGCGTTTCAGAGAGTTAAGTAAATAATCTTCAGCAGAATCCAATCCAAGCGTGCAGTTCTTTGCGTTCAGCACACATACTTGCCGAGGAGAAGACACCGTTCATTGCAGAGAATGCTTCTAGTTTACTTCATCCCTACTCCTGGTAATGACCTAGCCCTGGTTTCTCTTCAAGGACCACTTTAGAGCAAACCCCCTTTTCCCCAAGCGTCTACTTACCAAAAAAAGAAAAAAGAAAGTGGCCCACAGCTGGGTTCAGGTAGCCCCTGCTGTTCTGTTTCATGAAAGTTTTGAAGAAACCTAGAGCTGTTACCGAGTTTCACCATCATTTAATCAATGGCCAAACTCTCCTTACTATCAACTCTCCTACTTGTCCTACGCAAATGCACAGGAAACTGGCCTTCGCAGGGGCCTCAGAGGCACCAGGAGGATCTGCTTATACTTTCTTCCTCCCTTTTCTTCTTTCCCTTCATCATCACTACCATCATCGCTATCATTTATTAAGCACTTACTGTGTGTCCAGTACTCTCTTAAGGTTTTATATATATTTAAGCCTCAGAACAATCTTATGAGGCAGCTACCACTAACTCAGTTTTCAGTGATGAAGGAGGCTGTGAGGCTATTTAACTGCAAGGTCACACAATGAGGAGCAAAAGTCTGGATTAAAACACAGATCTGTTTAACTCCAGGGGATGTGTTTTTAAGTGCCAAGCGGTACTGCTCCTCTTAAAGGACTTACAATGGGGCAGAGGATCACGGAACAATGGACCGGATGTGTGGATCTAAGTTATGCCTATATTTACATAAAGCAATAGGATGGAGATTTAGATGTTATTAATCTGAGGTCCATAGACCCCCGGGTGTTTAAAAATAGATTTTGGAGGGTTTGTAACCCCCTAAAACAGGAGTCAGCAAATTTTTTCTTAAAAGACGAGGTAGGAACTATTTTAGGCTTTGTAGGTTTTATGGTCTCTGTTGCAAACACCCCTCGCTACTGTTGTAGTGCAAAAACAGCCACAGATGATACACAAACAAGTGGGCAAGGCTATGTTCCAATAAAACTTTATTTACAAAAACAGGCAGCTAGCCAGCAGGCTCTATGTGCATCGTTATTTTTGTTGCTGTTATTAGGAGAAAATCTTATAGCTTTCCATAGCTTCTCTAGTAGGTTCAAAATCCAAGATGGCTGAGAACTGGTCTAAATGGTCTCCAAGTTGCTCTAAATTTAGACATTCCAGGATTCTATGATTCTGCATGCCTTTTCAATTAACACACTCTTTAGAAATTCTTTTTCCTTAGTAGGTTCATTTGATGGATTCTGCTGTGAACTCTTAAGTGGACTATAATTACTGTCTGTTGAGAAGGAAACACAGGACACAGTACCATTTCAACCCTCCCTGGCTTACCTGGCTGAAACACAAGGACACTCCAGACTGGATTATAGCAGCTCAGTCCTGAACTAGCTAGTCTGAGGTTTGCCAAGGCTTTTTCCTTTTCCCAGAGACTACATTCTGTGTTTCACTGAGCCTTCTCCACAGAAAGTATTCACTTATCCTGACCACTCTGATACACAGTTTGGATTCCTAGAGTCAGCCAGGTCTGCCCAGCTATGGTGTGGAGGGGAGGGATGCTGTTGGAAGTGTTTTCTTGATGGATCTCTGCTTCTGTTTGGAGACCCTCTCTCTTCCAAGGAAACATGGTTCTTTCTCTTAGGATTCCCAGTTTCATGAGATACAGCATCTTATTTACTATGTGCGATTCCACCAACATGTACCTTTACCATGCCTCCCACTCTATGGGACTTGTCTTCCCCTAACTAGCATCTTTAGGTGGAGATGGCTAGTTATATTCCATTGTGTCCACCACAGAGCCTGATACCATGATTTGCATATATATTTTAGGTTATTAGCACTGAGATCCCTGAAAGCTACACATAGTTTTGAATTCTTGCATTACTTTTGAAAAATCAAAATAATGATTATCCTATCAACTTGAATAAAATGCAGCATTGGCTGCTTTAAATTTTAGAGAAAAGAGATTATATTAAAGCAAAAAAATTACAAATGCTATGAGTCATAATGTGATTGCATTTATATTCCAGATTTCTGAGAAGGGACACAGGATAAGAAGTAGGAGGGAAAAATAAGAGGGGAGAAAGAAATGGTAGAAACTAATAGAGGAGAGAATGAAACAAAGGGAATAGAGAGACAAAGAGGAATACAGAAGGAAACACTGAATGCAGAGGAAGCCTGTTTGCTAACCAACTACTGCTTGGTTGAAATTCAGTGTCATTAGGATACAGCCATTTTTCACAGCAAGTGCCGCCCAAAGAAGGAAATAAACCAGCAAATGAAAATGACGGGAATGTAAATCACTTAGCTAGTACTTACGGAGACTTTATTCTATATTAGATCCCTGTATACATCACATCAGGATTAGTGTTAGCTCTCTGAAATGAAACATCAATAAGAGGACCACATGGTGCTGACTGCACCTCCAACTAATATTTCAGTTCAGCTTTAATTATCATGTTCATCTGGCACCGGCATGGTGCCATGTAAATAGAAATGGGTCATGGGAGGCCTGGGTTCTTGTCCTGCATTTGATGATGTGACCTTGGTTGGCTAATCTCTGTGCCTCAGTTTCCTCATTTGTCAAATGTGAATAAGAATTCTCTGCTCTGTTTATTTCACAAGATGTTAGGAGGATGGAAATATATATATATATATATATGTATAAAATGCCAGATAAATGTAAAATTGACCTTGTTCTTTTTACTTAACAAGGTAGTAAGTAGGCGGAGGGGTGGTGATGGTGGCATTCTGCACAGAAGACTTGGTGACTCAATGACGTGTCTTCGTTTCTCTCAGTAATATCTGGTCTGGGATTATTACTGCTTTCTCGATGTTTTTAGGCATACTTTTCCCCTTCAGAAATGCCAGAGGTGAAAAATACTATTTGACTGCTATAATTTGTCACCCTCGCTGCCTGAGCAAGATGTGTATAGACAGTTTAGTGATTAAGCTTTTCAACCCTGCATCATAAAGTTTTATTCCAGCAAAGTCTATATTTATCAGCTAACAAGTATTAAATCATCCCACTGCTCAAGCCGTTTCTCACTTGAATATGCTCCTTTCAAAACAGAGCAGATTTCCTTGGCTGGTTTAATAAAAGTTCTTGTTTGGCAGTACTGTGGTGCTGTGTGGTCCTGTGGAGCTGACATACATACACCTTGGTAACTCTGCCAAAAGGTGCTGACCCCTATTTCTCAGGGGACTTAGCTGCCTTTGCCCTGGGTCATTTAGGGCATCCTGGCCATCTGAGGCTTGATGGCTTCTAGCACAAGATATTCGCATATCCATTTCAATTTCTAAAGAGGAAGAGGTAAATGAAAATAGAGAAACAAACTTTTGAAACATTTTCTTTCCTTATTTGAGCATCAGGGAATTGGTCCGTTTCTATCAGAGATGGATCTAAATGTAAAATGAATTTTCAAAATGATCTACATACTAAGCAGGGTTGAGTGCATTCTCGTATTGCCATAGTCTTCTTTAAGCAGATGCACAATTATTAGGGAAACGCACTTCGAATGAATAGATATTAAAAGTCGTCAGTAATGGCTTAGAATAATTTCTGTAGGTAACCCACTCCACCTTATAAATCATTTTCTCTCTCTTCTTGCGAGTATATACACTCATGAGATGAATATAACACTGCTTTTAAATCTTCAGTATGCTTTCACTCAAATGGCTCCAGAATTATATTAGTTAAAAACAGAATAGTTACTTAATATATTTGAATGTACTATTTTACCATATTTTAAGGGTATAACCAGAATAAAGACAAATGTTAATCAAATATAGGCCAAAATGATGAAAGAAATCTCAATATTTTTATCATATCATGCCAGAGATCACAGTAATTTCCCTTTTCCTTTCTATGCTTTCAAAAATAAGTGATGTTAACCACATGTAGGCATTTCAGTTTTCCATGAATTGATTGCTGATAGGAGATGTATAATGACATTTCATAGAATCACAAAACCCACTCTGTAGTTACATAAACAAATTCTGCCTGTGCCTGTGTGTGTGTATGTATGATAGTGAGCACGTAAGTGTGAGATTTTAAATACTACCAAGCTAAGGAGTCTTTGGTTGAACTTTTCTCAGTTTGAGAGGCTGCAACAATTTCTTTCCTTTCAAAATGGCAAAACGGAACTCACCATTTCACTTTCCAAATTAGCAACAGGTAGCTTGTTTGGAAGGCTGGGGATCGATTTCTCTCCAGCCAGCAAGTCATGGGGTTGTCACTGAAGCATGTGGGTGATATGCTGAACCGCTAAGTTGGCAAATATTGAACTGTTTTAAGTGCATCTATTTTCTGGTTCAGTAAATTTTTTTGTATTAAATTCATTAAACTTGACAGAGTCTAAATGCCACAGCACATACTGCAGAGGACATAAAAGTAACAGCACTAGCCACAGGAGACAGCAAAAGGTAAAGATCAATATAATTTCTCTCAGTTTCTCTTTAATTTTTATCTTTCCTATTAAGACTGGATTTTTTTTCCCTAAGGTTAAAAAGTACTGTGTGACTTGGAAAGTCAAGTTGAATCTGGTTATTTTCTGAAAATTTGAAGAGACATTTCTTTGTCAGTCAAGTTGCCCTCCAAACTGCGTTCTTAGAGATGATGACATATGTGACCTACAATTCAGGATCATTTAATAACTTGGAAGAGAAATGAGAAACAAAAATTACACTCTGTTATCCACAGTTTGGAGGAATCTTGTAGTTTGGCAATTTGTAAAAATACTGAATCAAGGACATACTTGAAGATTTATAATGAGGCCTTGATAATGATTATTCTTCACTTGGGATTGAAATTTTCAAAAGAATAATAAAGGTTTCTGAACATGAACTGTTACTTTGATTTGACATAATTTGGGGGGAGAGTCATTTGTTTTTCTTAAGCACTACTTTGCCTCCAACAAGGAGTAGACATGGCAATTCAGAAAAGTGGAGAAAAGTATAAAGTACAAGGAATTTCATTCTAGCATGAGTTGTAACTATTGAAACTATAAAATTGATTTTTTACTCCATATGAAAAATAACAATCAGTAAAGAACAATTTTCCGGTAATTTCTCTCAACAAAATATAAAACAAAATAATCAATGACAGAAAATTGTGAAAACCCCAAAGTACATGTAAAAAATAAGAATACAGGTACTAAATATGATTCTTTAAAGCTTCCAGAACACATAAGGCAGAAGTGATGCAGCCATCAAAGTTGGACTGAGTAAATCCATCCCCTCCACACACAAGAAAAGGTTTGAGGTGAAGAGTCATTTGACCAGGAGAGTTGGCAGCAGCATTTGTAACCTGAAAATGTTAAAAAAATAATTGAAATTGACATTCTGTGCTCTGTTGTGCTGTCACGTCAATGTCTACCTGGGGAACGTTTCTCTACCTGGAGAGATCAAGGTGTTTCACAATGAGCAATGGAAAACTAAGCCAAGGCCCCTTGGCTAAGTTAAGGATTAAGTGCAAACAATATACATTCACAGTTTGACTAGCAAGGCTACATCACAATTTATAAAGTTCCAGATTAGTGCTAATTGTCATTCAGCTTGAAATTTTTCACCATGTGGAGGAAAAAAAAAGTGAGGACCTCCTCCTTCCTCTACGAATGAAAACATTTTCTGAAACCAATCAGTCACAAGGGCAAGGACTACTTTTCCTTTATTCCCACTAATTAGAACACCATATCCTTTTATTGTCAATTATGTACTGACTTTCAATCTTGGTAAAGAAGATAGCCTGAAAACATAGAATATTTCCAACTAGTTCCATAAATTGCTCCTTTCTGCAAATGTAACCATATCTGGTCTCCCTGGAAGAGCTGAAGAATTGCATGATTCTCGCCCAAGTGTTTACATTGAAATTTTTAAATGTTTACTTTTTCAGTTATTTGATAAGATAACCAGAAGTGTATTGAACTTCAAAATTAATAGGTCATGATCTGCTAAATTAGTTGAGAGTACAGTTAATCTTTTCATTAGGGAGAACAAAATTCATGAAATCATTCACCTATTATTGAGGACCTGCTATGTGCCAGACAAGGTAGATTCAAAAGAGATTTAAAGGGTCATGTCCTTAAGGAGTTTCCAGTTCAGCATGACTGCTGGCATATAAGTGTCTAAGGCCTAAGACAGAGTGAAAGGCAATGTGCTATAAGAACACATGGGAGGAGGCCAGCACACCTGACAGAGGACAGAGAAAGCTTCAAAGGGGCATGACTGGTCACTTCATGTGAGTTCTGATGGACACATAAAAGTTTGCCAGGGGAGGAAACAGGTATAGGGCTTTCCAAAGAGAAGGAGAAGCGTGTGTAAACATCACAGTCTATGGGTACTGTTTCAGAATCTGTGGGGCAGGTCACAGTGTGTGTGTGTGTGTGTGTGCGTGTGCGTGTGTGTGTGTGTGTGTGTGTGTGTGTTGGGGGAGAGGGCTGACAGGAGGAAGGGACATAACTGAGAGGCAAAATAAGAGGAATATTGTGTTTCAAATTTTAAAAACACAAAATTTATAAATAAAGTCTATTAAGAATTTAGAATTTACTATATATGCACCAAAAGTAGGGAGAATCAGCTGAAGTCTGGGACTTATTTTATTTTGTAGAACCAGGTTTATAATATTTGAAATGATGAAAAAGGTATAGAGGTTATTTCCTGGAAAAATTATTCTCTAAATTGGAATGTATGTTGCTAACAAGCATTCACAGCAAGTGGAATGAGCTGGAGATGAATGTATTTATCTTGGACACTGGTGGTTTGGCTACTGAAGCACCAAAAACTCCCTAAAAAACCAAATTACACAAAGCTATTATAAAGGCAATCTCACTTGGGACTACTTTCCCGCACAACTTCAGGGGGCGCCATTCACATAGACTACAACGTGGCAGTTCTGGTCTCCTTTATACAGTGTTTTCATGAAGAGTAATAGAATAAGGCCCATGAGGATTTGCTTGTTTAAAAATCACACCAAAAAATCAAGAAATGTATAAATGCTATTTGGATTACGGAGCTGATTTAGGTTTTTGATAGGCTGAGTTAGTATATGCTTTTATAATTTTTTAAAACCAGAAAAACTTTGCATAGATATTTTTATTTATATGCCATATTTTGCTTTAAAAAAAAGAAGTGATACAATTATTTCCTTCTTGAATCACTTAAGATATGGACCTTTAAAGACCTGTATCAAATACAAATGTAAAATGTTAAAAGTATCCCCTCACTTTTCTGGAGGTCACTTGATAGCAATATCATCTATCATAGACATAGCAGATAATCTTTTAAGAAAATTAGGTCATAGTTTTAATTTATTATGTTGAATCATAATTTCTTTCCCCCCCAGCTTTATTGAAGTATAATTGACAAATAAAAATTGTATATATTTAAGATGTAAAACTTGATGTTGTATTATATGTATACATCACAAAATAATCACCATAGTCAAGGTAATTGATAAGATCTGCTCTCTTAGCAAATTTCAAGTGTACAATACAGTATAATTAACTATAGTCATGTTGCTGTACATTAGATTGCTAGAACTGATTCATCATATATAACTGAAGCTTTGTACCCTTTGACCAACATCTCCTTATTTTCCCTTCCCACCAGTCCCTGGCGATCACCATTCTACTCTCTGCTTCTATGCATTTGACTATTTTAGATTCCACATGTAAGTGAGATCGTGCACTATTTGTCTTTCCATAGCCGATAACCTTGAAATGGGTAGAAAAGACCTTTGAGTGGCTGAAATAGATAGCACATAGTACAGACACTGAAGCACAGACTTGGGTGTTCAATCGGAGCTTTTTAATCTCCTGCTTTAGATGGAATTTAAACAAGTTGGATGATTTGATTTGTCGGTGAAACACTAAGGGAGAAAGGAAACTGCTGGGCTCCTATATATTAGCGATTTTAGAACATGACAATTCGTAGTCTGAAAGCAAGGGATGCTGTAGAAACACTCGAAAACCAGACAGGGCTGGGAAAAAGCCTGGCAGTCTGGGGTCATTTAGTGGAGGGCAAATAACTTTCTGGCTCTTAATAGTCCCCAAGGGTACTAGCTATTAGTCTTCCTGCAATCATTAATGCTCATGATGAAGGCCCCAGTATTCCAGAATCAACTCTAATATGCATAAAGTATTAATTGTTGGCATTTCTTGAATGTTCACTGCATAGCAAATGCGTTACGCGCACACCCCACTTAATTCACACAGCAACCTATGAGGTAGTTGCTATTATTCTCATTTATAGCTGAGAAAGCTGAGACTCAGAAAGACTGTTACTTTCCTGAGGACAGAAAGCTCAGAGGTGAACAAACATTCAAACAAAGCAGAGCTCCTGAACTCGCCCCTCCAACCCCTTCAGAAATGTTTCCATAAAGACTTAATTTAAGTAAGATAAAACAAAAATGTTTAATAGTCATCTGGAAAATTCACATAAATGGGATAAATCATTCATACATATTCATATACATATACCTATATGTGTGTCTGTGTTTATACACACACATATATAAATCTCCATTTGTAGTAAAGTTTTGATCCATTCCAGCTGACATCCCTGTATGGATAAATCATGGCACTGTTAAACATTAGACAAGTATTAAGCAGGAGGTAGCTAAAGGAAAAAGGTTCTGCCTAGGGGTGAGGAGGTAATTCATCGGTGCTGTGTAATTTCATTTGATGAGTGCTAAGTGCCGGATGCCAGATCACATGGCTGGAAAACTGGGCCACTGATTAGCCAGTCTGCAGTTGGGATGAAATCAATCTTGCTGCATTTAGGTGGATTCGCCCATTTTACAATTACCCAATGAGGAAAATATGAAAACATGAAGGGTGTGTTGGCAACCTCCTTCACCCATGTGAAGCAGAGAGCCCTGCAGTGGAGCAGCACGTAACTGTCAAAGCCACAATCTCTCACAGTAATGCAGCCTTTGGCTATGCTTCCAGCCACAGTGAGGAACCACAGCTCAATGACTGTGTTTAAGAGAGATGTCAGGGCTGAAACAACCCCTTGGAAATCCAGGGTGCTTGGGCTCACCTGTGTGCCAGGGCGGGTAAGAAAGAACTCAGCCTGTAGCAGCTGATACCGTGGGTCGCTAATATAATGGTTCTATATACTTAGGTGGTGACTGGACTGGACATACAAATTCAAAGCAGAAAAAGCAGTTTTATAGCTAAGTGATTTAAACCCATGTGTGTCTTGTGACTCCTCTCCACCTGTAGAATAAACTGCAAACTCCTCAGCCCCCCACGGAAGGCCCTTCATAACCCAATCTTACCTCCATCCAAGCCTGCCCTCTTGCTGCTTCTCTCACTTTTGCCATGTGTCCTATCTACATTCAGACTAAGGTTCTTCAGGCACATCCTCCTTTGTTGTGCTTCTGTGACTTTGAACAAGTCATTCTGCTTAGTGATGTTGTATTGTTCCCTCTCTTTCCTGCCAAGTAATTTGCTTATCCTTTAAGAACTAGCACAAATGTCACCTGCTCAGAGGTCTTCTTGCTCTGCCAGGCAGGGTAACTGCCTTTTCAGCATGTTATTTATATCTATTATGTTACTTGCTATTTTGCACTGTAATTATGTCCATGCCTGTCTCCCTTCCTAGACTGCATGCTCTGAAAAGTGAGGACACTGTGATGCACTAATCTTTGTACCCAAGGCTGAAAATGGTGTCTAGCCCACATGAAGTGTGCAATAAATGTTTATTGAGTTTAAAAAAAGACAGAATATCGTACACATAGTTGATCAAATGGTGTTCATAGGGAACCAGCTACACAAGAAGTGTTGTTCAGTGGCTCCCACAGAGCTGGCAGAAGCTCAAATGGAAGAGCTATTGTATTTAGAAGGCTCTCAGTAACGATAAATGTCTCTGCGAACTGCTGTATGTGAATGTCTCCTATGTCATGTATTAAATTAAACTACATAAATTTGCTGATTCTGTAGGTCAGAAATGGTAAAATACTGTCAACTTTTATATGATTTAACCTAATAGTTTCTTTTTATAATGATTATTAATTGTGAAAAGTCACACAAAAATAGTCCCTTGGGGGTGAGAATGAAATTAAAGATGAAAAGAAAGAGGGAGGCAGACAAGTAGGCTAAATGGGTATTTCCACAAAATTATAGTTGATGGTTAGCAAAAAAATTCAGTGACACACATGACAATGTACCTTCTTTCTTCCAAACCTATGTTGACAGCTAAAGCTTGTCCTTGGACTGTCAGAAGTCTACCCATAGAACAATCTCATTGATTTGGCCTACACGGTGGCTCCATTTTAGGGTGACCAGTTCTAGTTGGCCGTTCAGCCCATTTGTTTACTTTCTGAAATATGGCACTAGGTGATATTCAAGTGACCTAGGCAAGAGTTAAGGTCCCATAAGCTTTAATCCTAGCTGTGCAGCTAACTCGAGAGAACTCAGACAACCTACGATCAGGTGCTTGCTGCAGCTTGTTACGGATGTAGATTATACTGCATTTCACTGAAGCTAAGGCATCATCAATATTTTAAGTACCAATGAGAAATTTTTAAAAATGGTGTCAGCATGACACAAAGCTTCATTTTATACTTACTAGAGAAGTTCTTTTAGAATTATCTACATGGAGATCTTTTGCAAACTAAAAAGGAAATAAAAGAGGAATAAGTTGGTTAGCTTTTCCAGAATCTTCACATTTAGAGTTTGACTTCTGTGAAGTACTCTTTCACTAAGGGTGTCAATGTGCATGCTCTTCCCCACACAACCTGTCCTCCGTGCAGCCTTGAGTGCTGGCCATGCACCGTTTCTTACAAGGGTGCTCCACTGAATTGTCCTTTCTGGGGTTTTCCTCCAAGACGCTGATACCTGTTCTCCAAGTTCTGATTGTGCACTTTCTCTCCAGTGGGAAAGAAAGGTTTTTAGGGAGGAACCAAGGCTCATATTCTGTCCTCAAATGGTCCTTAAATTATTTGTTACTTTAAATATCAAGGGGTTGCGGTGGTGGTCCCACTGTTAGACCACTAAAAATAACCAAATTCACATGTGTGAACACTACATCCTGACTGTCTCCTGGTGCATACCGATTTGATGGCATCTTACAGTTGATAAAATACGGCAAATATTAAATAGGGTAAGAGAAGAAGTACTTGTTATGCATTTACTAACTTACTAGTTAGTAAATGCATAAGTAGGACAAAGATACTGAATGGTAGGATCCTTTAAGCAGGGCCTTTTCAGGCAAGCAGCATCTCAGTGTCAGGATTTCTAAGGTCTTCAACATTGCTGGTTTAAACCCTCCATTTTCTCAATTCACCCAAATGAGCAGCCTCAGGTGAAACTGACAGAGATGGACTGGTTATCACAAAATCGATTTGTTCATTCACAAAGGTAAATTTACCGATTCCAGAACCGAATCTTGTTGTCTGCCCAGACCATTCATCTTAGTAGGCAAATTTCCTCAACTGTAACATAGATTATAGGGGTGACACATGTGCTGTATCTCCTGACAGACATCACTAATCAATTGTGGCATTCTTCTCCACTGAGCCCAGAAGTGGCCTCAGCATCCTTCTCACTTCATCGCTTCAGGCAGCCACTACCAGTCAATTGGAGTTGGCACTTGAGAGGAATCCTATATACCAATCCTGGATTAGAAGATTGCAGAGCAAACACGTAATTAGAAATAAGAGAATTAAATATTCTTTACTGTTTTTTTCCCCGCTTTTCCTGTTAAACCACGAGAGTCTGATGCATTGCCTTTGTCCAAAGCAGAGATATTTCAATGCCAAGAATTAGAATCACATCAGGAGCCATTTCCTCTAATGATGCTGGAAGCTCAATTCCAATTCCTTCTAATAACCTTCTAGTAACCTCCTTCTAGACCATTGCCCTTCCATGGGTCACATCGGGTCTTTGACTGCTGGGTGAAAATAAAATACATACATTTTGGCTACAACCATAGTTCTATAAAGCTGTGTGTTACAAGTATCGGGGCTTGTAGGAAGATAGAGTTGGTGCAGGTAATTCAAAACCTAAAGAACTTTGAAAGCAGTAACAAAAACAATAAAGTGACTAGCAAGATTAATAACATTTTCCCAGCCTCTAAATCTAGGGACATCTTTGCAGCCTAAACTCTGGGGCTTATGCTTCCTCCTTTGAGATGTAATAGGTCCTGAGGGGAAGCTGCTTCTAAAAGAGACCAATTTGACCAAAATTAAAAATATCCAGGATATAGCCTTCTTCATCAGTCCATCATTTTACCAAAGGGGAAATGTTATTTCATCAGCACTTACACTTTTGCTGAAGAGCATAACATGGTGGAAAACCCAGTGGTTCTTGAGGCCTCTGTAGCGGCCACTATGGCACTAAAGGAAGAGACCTCTGGAGATTTTCAGTTTTTTTCTTAAGATTTTCATATTTGCTGAAGCAAATATTTGTCTGCTTGTGAGAAAACGTAAACATGTACAAAACCAATACGATTCCCCTGTGGTACTACTGCCCTCCTATTTCTCAATTGCATTTGAAAGAATTCACATTAAAAAAAACGCTCTGGTGTTGTAAAAGACTGTAGGTGATTTTATTGTTTGCATATGTTGCTCTACATTCTTCAGGGTCACTTTATTTAAACTTGGGTACGCCTGAGTCTTGACAGCAGATGGAGATGTCTAAACCATCACTTGTGCTTTTGATACACACACTACATCTTTTGAATCGGTTTTTAATCAATTCCAATGTCAGAGGGTGACTTTCCTTAAACTGTCCCTGGATTTCAAGGAAATCTTATTGTCTCCTAGTTGCACACTAACTTGATTGGGGTAAGCTCTGAGTAATAATATCGTTGTGTTGGCATTTCCCCTGTCCATTGTGTTTGTGAGGTACTGACCACACGGGCAATATGAATAGCTAGGAGGCCTGAGATGGTATGGAGCTGATTCATACATTTCCTCACTTCCTCTACTCTGCTGCCAATGTAAACCTGAACCCATGCCATAGTACATAAACAGCAGAAATGGAATATTTGGTTAACTTATTCTTTTAGAGCCCCTATGCAAAGCTCAAAGGTAGTGCTTCCCAAAAGTCAATCTATGGCAAGAAGAGAAAAAATAAGAATTATGAACTTTTAAATAGAGCAAAATGTATTTGTTTATAAATTGTTATGAGGTGATAACCTTTACTACATATTTTTGGGTGGGTTATTCTTTGCATTAAATTCTTGTAGCTATGTTTTACTTTTTAAATTCTTAATTGCAGAATAAAAAGATAGCAATATTATATTGGTTCCCAAAATAGTTAGAGGGATTTTACTAGTCCATGAAGTAAACACGCTTGGAACCACTGCTCTGGGGTGAGGTGCTTGATGTGGCTCAGAGCAGAGTCTCTGTCAGCCTGAGGAATGTTGCCTGTAAAAGAGGGGTTGGGGAGAAGCAAAGGTCGGCTTTGAAAAACTATCAGTAATCTCAGGTAACACTGGACAACCTAAGTTTGGACTTGGTGAGTGGATGAGTAATTTTAAAAAATGGAATAAAATCTTGTGCAAAACTTCCCAGAAACTTGCACAACCTCCCTTTTATACAAATATTAATCTAGATAGACCTAGAATCTGGGGTAAAACATTTTGTTTGTTTACCTGAAGCGAAATTTTCAGGTAGTAATCATAAAAGGTGTGGAGAAAAATAGGAATGGGGGAAAAAGACTTAATCAAATGTGGAATACATACCTACCTCCAAATTGCAAGTACCTAGAAGGTAAATGTGGTTTGTTTTGATTCTCTGTTTACATCTTCCCATTCTTACCGTATTCCCAAGGCATTGATTATAAGCATCTATATATGCCTGTTTACAAAAACAGGGAGAAATGTAAATAAATGAAGGAGAGACCATAACTTATGCTGATGTCAATGGAAATGTTTGTTTACATATTTATAGATGGGGAACTAGTCCAGGCACTCTGAAAAAGATGAGACTGTAGTGTTGTGTCAATAGTGAAAAACACTACTGACCCCTAAGTAAATTTCTGTGATACAGGAAAGGGAGATATGAGAAATGAAAGTTGAATACAGATTTTTTTTAACAGTACAAAATGTTTTCTATTGGTCAAATTAAAAATGTAATGTGTCTATCCCTTTCTGTTATTTTTTTTAAGGTCCCTCTGGAGTTTGATGAAAAGGCAGTAAGATGTCGTTGATTCCTCTACATTTAACTCACCAAATTACAACTTGGTAAGAGATATTTGATTTTTAAAAGCCTTTTGAGTCCTCAGAAATAGAAAGCTATGGGAACTGTGTTTTATTCATTCTTGTATTTCCAGCATCTCCATTTACATCTCCATTGTACATGGTTGGTATCGAATAAATGTTTGCTCAAAGGATGTACGTACATGGGCGAACAAAAAACTAATTCAAACTTTTGAAAGCTTTAAATTCTCAGTGTTCAAGTGGTCTTTAAATGTGGAGGAATTTTTTTCTCTATGAAAATAACTTCTTCGTTTCTCTGTCTCTGAATTTTTCTTTTTCCTTCTGTGTCATCACACCTCACCATTCTAACTCCTTTCTTGAGCAACTTCATTGTCCAGGAAACAACTCTTCTGGTGTCCATAATCCTTGTGCTGACACTTATGTCATCACTCCTGGAAAGCTGAATTCTCTATCTCTAGCTCACATTTTGTGGAGTCCAGGCAAAGGCACTAGGAATATTTGAATCAGTCTGAACTTCAGATAGGTAGTAAAGATGGTTTCATACCCAGATAATTCACCCTCATCTCATAAAATGCCATTGTATAAAGAATACCTTGAAAGGGGTATAAAATAGAACTAGATGAGTGTGTATGTGTGAATGCCTATGCATGTGTATAAAGGGATATACAGATGTCTGCCTTTATTTCAAAAGATGGAGACCACAGTGACACAGTCTATGCTATTTCCATAGATTATAGCTAAACTGCGCTGAGCCTGCACAGACATAAAGTCTAAATAATCCTTTAAATAACTTTTTCCCTCAGAGATGGTAAATACATTCTTGAAAACTACAGGTGTGACAAAGGATAAAAAACACAATTTTTCTGGATGACCTAGCCAATTTATGTCTAATTATTTTATCTTTTAAAAATTCTTTCTTAGAAGAGTCAACTCTTCATGTGCAGATTTTTGTGGCACAGCCAGAAATCACAGACATATGGAATATATTTGTTACATTCTTAAGAAAAGTGTTGATAAGGATTATTTCTTAACCATATACCGCATATTATTGAAGATAAGTGATACTCAGAACTGGGATAATAATGATACATTCAGGGTGCTGATGACACCATTTAATCTATTTTTAGGTATATTTCCTTAAAAAATATTGTACCTCTTTTGGTCACTTGTGTTTGAGGCTCTCAATCCTATATTATGTTATAGTACTTAAAATTCATAAAGAGCTTTATCAACACATGGTTGATTTCCTGCAGAGATGGTACATTTTAAATTGGTTCTTATGTGTTATGTGCATCATCTTATCTTGCCTCTGTTCTACTCATCTCTCTAGTGTTCTATTATATTTAACGGTGATTTCATAAACCCGTTTCTTTGTTGTGCTTTAGGGAAAGGTTTGCTTGTATTTTGGGCTTCTGGCTACAGAGCTCTGTATCTGGTACACAGAGAGCTGCTGTAAAATTACTATTGGTTGCAATACCCTAGGTGTGAAGAAAGTGATGTGGTTTGGTCAATTCTCAGTGTAGCTTTTCTCTTTATTGGTATTTGTCTATTCTATTTTAATAAAACATTGTGTAGATGCAGGCAGAATGTGCCACAAATCAATTCTATGATCCATGTAGCAGCTTTAGCGGGCTCGAACTGCAAAGGACATACTTTGCTGAAATTGTATATTCAATTGGTGATGTCTACATTGAATTCTTTTAGACCTATTCTGTCTTTTAAAGTCCTGAAAACACTGGAGCAGTCTACTTTGATGAGAACTTATTCAGAACAAGCACACAATAAAGAATGAGATACTGTTTTCTCTATAGTACTGTGGCAGTAATAATGGACAAAACAACAGTCATATTACATTTCCCTTTAAAGTTTTTAATTTAATAGAAAGTCGTTCTGTCCTTCAGCAAGTTTTAGTATATTCATTCATTAACTCTTCAAATATTTGTTGTGCTCCTGGTAGCTGCCGAGCACTGTATAAGGTGTGAGGGTACAAAAACCAGTTCCTGCTTACAAGGTGATTTAACAGACTTGAATCCTTTTGTTTTCATCTAAATATAAATGTTGCATCACAATCTCTCAAAGGATCCAATTGCTTGGGCTCCAAGGATGTAGAGGGCCAAAAATGCTTTATATTTTGAGTTGAGAGAGAAACTTAAAAAAAAAATAATAATCTTTCCTACTCAGCTGAGTCTAATCACTGCTTCTCCCCCACTTAAGTTAATAGCTGCTTAATTTCCCACTAATTCAATCCTTCTTCATCCCTTCTCCCACTCCCTTTCCCTTCTTCTTGACAACCCAGAAGCATGGCCATTATTTCTTTCTGGTCCTCATTCATGTTGAACAGACCCAATAGCTTTTTGGTTGGGTTCTGAAATTATGGCAAAAAGACTGCAGCCATTTTGATCTTCAGGTCTAGAAACAACCTTCTTTCTACTTTTAATACTGTGGAAATAAAAGGGTCAATGCTTGTGCTCCTCAGACAATAGTGGAGGTTAAAAAAACAAGTGGTGTTTTTTTTTTTTTTTTTTTTTTTGGTACACGGGCCTCTCACTGTTGTGGCCTCTCCCGTTGTGGAGCACAGGCTCCAGACGCGCAGGCTCAGCGGCCATGGCTTACGGGCCCAGCCGTTCCGCGGCATGTGGGATCTTCCCGGACTGGGGCACGAACCCGTGTCCCCTGCATCGGCAGGCGGACTCTCAACCACTGCGCCACCAGGGAAGCCCAAACAAGTGGTTTTTAAAGTCAGATTAATTGAGGTATAATTTACATACAGTAAAATGCACTCTTTTTTATGTGTACTGTTCTATAAATTTTGACAACGTACACAGCTGTGTAACTACCACTATAAAACAATATAGAGAACATTCTCATCAGCCTCCCCCAAATTCCCTTGTGCCTCTTTTTTTAGTTAACCCCATTCACCCAATCACAGCCCCTGGCGTGAGTGTTTTGTCCCTACAGTTTTGCCTATTCCAGAAAGTCGTACAAATAGACTAATACAGTATGTAGCCTATGAGTCTGGATTCTTTCACGTAGATAATGCTTCTGAGATTTACTCATGTTTATTGCAAATATTATCAGTTTGTTCCATTTTATTTCAGTGTAGTTTTGCATTTATGGATGTGCAACAGTTTTGACCATTACCAGGTAATTAATATTTGAGATATTTCTAGTTTTTGCCTATTATTAATAAAGCTGCTACAAACATTCACATATAGTTTTGATGTGGATATATGACTTCATTTCTCTTGGGTAAATTCCTAAGAGTGGGGTTGCTGGGTCATATGGTAAGTGTATATTTAACTTTGTAAGACACTGTGAAACTCTTTTCCTAAGGGGCCATGCCCTGCTGCACTCCCACAGTGATACGTGAGAATTCCAGTTGCTCCACATCCCCGCCAGCATTTGGGGATGAATTTTTGATCTGAGCCATTCTAGTAGGTGTGCCATGGTATCTCATTGTCATTTTAATTTGCATTTCCCCAAGGACCAATGATGTTCAGCATATTTTTGTGTGCTTGCTTGCCATCCACATCTCTTCTTTTTTTTTGTGGGTGGTAAAATACACGTAACATGAAATTTATCATTAGTAGTCACTGGCAAACATTTATTTTCTGTCTCTATGAATGTGCTTATTCTGGATATTTCACATAAATGGAATCATTCAAGATGAGGCCTTTGTGTCTGGTTTCTTTCACTTAGCGTAACATTTTCAAGGTTCACCCATTCTGTAGCATGTACCAACTTCATTGCTTTTTATGGCTGAATGATATTCCATCTTATGAGTATACCACATTATATTTATCCATTCATCAGTTGGCTTGTTTCTACCTTTGGCTATTGTGAATCATGCTGTTGTGAACATTTGTTTATACAGTTTTATGTGAACACATGTTTTCAATTCTTTTGGGTTTATACCGAGTATTGAAATAGATTGATCATACTGTAATTCTATGTTTGTTTTATTGAGGAGCTACCAAACTGTTTTCCACAGTGGCTAAACGATTTTATATTCCCACCAGCAAGGTACGAGCATTCCAATTTCTCTATATCCTTACCAGCACTTATTTTTCGTTTTTTAAAAAAAATTATAGCCATCTTAGTGGTTGTGAAATGGTATCTCATTTGGTTTTAGTTTGTGTTTCCTTAATGACTAATGATGTGGGCATCTTTTCATGTGCTTGTTGACCATTTGTATCTTCTTTGGAGAAATGTTTATTCAAGTCCTTTGCCCAGTTTTAAATTGAACGGTTTGGCTTTTTGCTATTGATTTATAAGAGTTCTTAATATATTCTGAATAGTAGACCCATATGAGACAAGTGATTCACAAATATTTTCTCCTATTCTAGGGTTGTTTTTTCACTTCCTTGCTAATCCTTCTGTGCACACAAGGTTTGAATTTTGATGAAGTCCAAATTACCTACTTTTTTTTCTTGTTACTTATGCTTTTGGTTTTATATTTAAGAAACCACTGCTGAATACAAGGTCATAAATATTTACCACCTATGTTGTCTTCTAGGAGTTTTATGATTTTAGTTCACATATTTATGTTTTCAATCCATTTTAGGTGAATTTTTGCATGCGGTGTAAGGTAAGGGTCCAACTTCATTCTTTTGTATATGGATATCCTGTTGTTCCAGCACTATATGTTGAAGAGACTATTCCTTTTCCATTGAATGTTTTGGGGAACCTTGTTAGAAATCAACTCACCACAGTTTTGGGTTTATTTCTGGGCTCTTGATTCTATTCCATGATCTATATGTCTATTCTTATGTCATTACCACACTGTTTTGATTATGGTAGCTTTGCAGTAAGTTTGGAAATCAGAAAGTGTAAGTCCTCCAACTTTATTCTTTTTCAAGATTGTTTTGGCTATTTGGGGTCCCTTGCAATTCCATGTGAATTTTTGGATTAGCTTTTCCATTTCTGAAAAGGCCATTGGGATTTTGATAGACACTGTAATAAATCTGTAGGTTACTTTGGATAATATTGTCATCATAAAAATATTAAGTCTTGCGATCTATGAACATGAGATAACTTTTATTTATTTATTTAAGTCTTCTTTAATTTCTTTCAGCAATGTTTTGTGGTTTCATTGTAGAACTCTTACACCTCCATGGTTAAATTCACACCTATCCTTTGTGAAGTGCTCTTTCAAATCTTTTGCCCAGTTTTAAATGATTGGGCCATTTGTTCTCTTATTACTGATTTGTGAGTGTTCTTTATGTATTCTGGATACCAGTCTTTTATCAGATATATGTTTTTCCAAGTCTATGGCTTGTCTTTTCATTTTCTTAACACTGCCTTTCAAAGACATTTTTAAAATTTTGATCAAGCCCTATTTATCAATTTATTTATTTATTTATTATTATTATTTTTTTGCGGTATGTGGGCCTCTCACTGTTGCGGCCTCTCCCGTTGCGGAGCACAGGCTCCGGACGTGCAGGCTCAGAGGCCATGGCTCACGGGACTAGCTGCTCCGCGGCATGTGGGATCTTCCAGGACTGGGGCACGAACCCGTGTCCCCTGCACCGGCAGGCAGACTCTCAACCACTGCGCCACCAGGGAAGCCCTATCAATTTATTCTTTTATGGTTTGTGCTTTTTGCATGCTATCTGAGAAATGTTTGCCAAACCAAAGATTGTAAAGATTTTCTCCTATGTTTTCATCTAGAAGTTTTATAGTTTAAGGTATTATATTTAGGTCTATGATCCATTTTTAGTTAATTTTTGTATACAGTGTGAAACTTGGACTTTTGAATGTAAAAGTGACATATTCAGTTTCTATTTTGCTGCTCACTCATTGCGTCATGTTAGGCAAACCAGTCGATTTGAACCTTAGTTTCCTCATTTAAACAAAGATGCTTCCTGATCTGTCAGAATTGTTGTGAGGATCAAATGAAAACAAGTATAAAAGTACTTTCTAAAATCAGAGTATAAACGTTAATTATTATTTCTAACTGACAGCAGCCAACAGAATGATGGTAGAAGAATGTGTCATAATTGGAGGAAAGCCAGATCTCAATTACCATCAGTAGAGTGAGTGTTTAAAAGCACTAGATTTTAAATAGACCTGTGTTTGAATTACATATTTGCCACGTCCTAGTGGAAGAACCTCACACAAGGCACTGAGCTCTCAACTCCCCAACTTTCTGACCTATGCAATGGGGAAGAAGTATAAACCTTCACAGGGTAGAGATGAAGCGAGTTACATACAGAGCCTAGTGAGCTACACAGAGTAGGGGATTAATAAATGGCATTTTTGAGAGAGAGAGAGAGAGAGAGAATAATTATGCATATACACTGTCTAATAAAATGATGATGTAGATTGTCATGGTTTATATGAATGCTATAACATGATGGCAAGATCAAGATGAAAAACAAGAATGTATCTTGCAGTCTCCTGCCTCTGGGAAAGTGTACACAATGTTAGAACATCATTCCAACATCATTCCCTTTGCCCCTCTGACTTAATCTTGTAGGATTTAGCTCAAATAACATGTTCGTTTAGGAAGCTATTTATTACCACTTTCTCCTCAAATCCGCTCTGTGTGCACACAGTCCATTGTGTATCCCTTTCTTAAAACAAACTGTACCATATCATGATTACCTGCTTATTGGTCAGCCTTACTGATTATATGGGAAGGTCCTTGAATGAAGGGAGCTGTCTCTGAGTCTTTAGAATCCAGTATAATGTCTGGCACATAGTAGGAACTCAATAAATGTATGCTAAATGAAAAGATGAATATATATTATTAATTTCTAATGTCGGTATAAATAGCGTTTGTTAACTGAACTTTTTAGTTCAGCTTGTTAGTTTTAGAGCATAATACTGATGTCTACTCTAAACAGACCAAGTGGACTTCCCTTTATGGGAAAGGGCCTATTTCTTTTAGGTTGTCCACACCCATATAATAACATCCATCATCCAGTTTTCAGTAGTAATACTGGGCACAGATGAATATATTTTGCATTTGTACAGGAAAAATGACACAGACTCCTTTTTAAAGTTTTCTGTAAAGTAATGCTGTTCAAAATAGCTTTTTTGAAAAAGTGTGATGCTGACTACGTGGCAGGGTAACTTCCTGTCATGAGTACTTGAAAAAAAAATGATTTAATTAAATTCATATGTGTTAAAGCATTGAATAGCTCATATAATATGGAATTTTATGAAAAGGGGAAATATCTGCCCATAAACTTCAATGAAACTGTGACTGAACATCCCTAATTCAATGATCAGAATTTCTCAGCTGATGATCTCATGCATATGTAGTTACCTCAGAATAAAGTGAAGCAACTGGCTAGTTCTGTGCCAGTGAGAAAGAGGTGAGAGATTACTCAAAGGAATGCTCAGGACTGACACCTGTTAGATTTCCTGCTCTTGGTAGATTGGGTCATGCCATAGTCCATAGATCCCAAAGGGCCTGTTTTGGCTCTCCATATTACCATAAACTTACAGTACATAGGCAAGAATGCTCTTGTGGCCATAATTTCATGCCAGGAAATTGTGACCCATGTCATAAATTGTGTTAAATTACCATACAAGATAGTTTCGGAATGAATGGCAAGAAGCTGAAAATCTATAAGCTGAAAAAAACTGACAAGAGTTCCTTGTCCTTGTGTCTACAGGGATACACCACTTTTATCTCATCTTGTCTGATGTTAACAGTCCCTATGGTATGACTTAGTGTCACAGCCCCTGGCATTGAGTCAGTCCTTCTGAAATATCCTTGTCCAGAACTATTTGTGTATGTGAAACAAAGAGAAAAGACAGAGACTCTGAAAAGAGAAGAGAGTAAGAAAAAATAAAAAAGTAGGACAACATGTGGGCATGAAGAGAGGTACCAGAAAAGAGAGCAAGAGACACACAGAGCTCATCTACTAAGAAATAACCATGGAATCACTCCTCTCCTCCTCCTCTTGCTACCCCTATTTAATAATATTAATTGAGAACTTGCTTTGTGCTAGTTTTGTAGTAACTTGCTTTGTGCTAGTTTTTCTACTGTGTTCTCTCCTTTTATTCTGACCACAACCCTTTGAGGGAGGTTCAGTTGTACCATTTACAGGTGGGGCCCTGAGGCTTAGAGTTACAGTCTAGCTTGCTCAAAGGCACAGGGAGAGCTGAGGTTTGAACTGAAGTCTGTCTGACTCCAAAGTCCAAGATCATAATCACACCACGTTATCAAAAATCCAGGAATTACAAGACACAAATATGGGAGAAAAGTCTTAGTGGCAGAATGACCAAAAGAGCATGATTTTATCCTAGAAATAAATTACAAAACAAAACATCTAATGTATTTAACTGATAAACACAACTGATTATTGTCTTTCAAAGCACTTATCCTAGAAGGCCTTATGGTTAAATCTGTAGTGATGCACTGGCGAAGGTCTTTTAGGGGTAGCAGCTTTTAGAATCAGCTTACTAGACACGTTAAAACAGATTAAATACAAAGAGCTATATTTCCTTAGTTCTATAAAAACATTTAAGAAAATTGTCAAGATTGGTCATCCATTTTATTAAAAAGATTTAAGTCCAAATGACTTTGGTTGTTTCTAAAACATTAAATTCAAGCTCAGCTTTCAAAGACCTGATTCAACTGATTACATGCTGAGGAATATGTGTCTGGCTCTGAAAGAGATGCCTGATCTTGTTAAAATGAGGGTGTGGCTTATTAGGGTGACTGACTATGTTGAAGGGGGCAATCATTTGGATTCATAATTTTGGTATATTCATACAATCAATCAGCCCCTGCTTTTCAGTTTCAACCTGCCTAAGAGAAGAAAATGAGGATAAAATAGAAAATACATAAGAAAGAAAAGGAAAAGATGGAAATATCAGTTACCACCTGATCTTCCAATGCTGAAATCAGACACAGCTACCGGCCAGAAATTAATCTCATGAGGGAATAATGTAAGTACGTGGGTGACCTCAGGCTTTTCTGTGTACACATCCCCCTCCAGACACCAAACACAAACCTCTAAAGAAAATTCTGGCCTTAAGCTGTTGCACATTTCCTCTTTTCTCTTTTATTCCTTCTAACTCCTGGGCAGTACTATGTCAACCAAGGTAATCAACTGGGGAAGACCTGAGGAAGCCAAAATGGGGAATTTGCATTGAAAAGGATTTACTTATCTAAGAGGGGGAAAAAAAGAGATAGAGTCAAAAGTGAGGAATGTGAATGGGAGGCTGAAGAGAGGAAAGAAAAAAAGAGATAAGCCTGCATGGCTGATTATCAGGGAAAACTCTGTGGAAAACTAGAGTTAAGGGTGCAAAAAGATTTGAGGGAGCTTCTAGAAGTGGGATATATAAGGAATGAGAAGAGAAACTTCAAAAAGTACTGCTAAGGATGATGAATTTTGGATATTCTATAAAATTTCTATAAAAGATACTAGTAAAGATGAGAATTACTTTACATTCCTTTTGGTTGTTGAATTTTGTCTCTTAGACTACAACACAAGACTGGGCTAATGAGGGGTTCTTGATTTGTTTGGGTTATAGGAGTATAACATTTACAGCAGGTGTCCTTAATGCTGGATTCATGGGAGGACTTTTAGGTTGCTTATATTGATAAATTTTCATAATTAGATGCAATTTTGTGTTCATGTGTACATGTATATTTTGAAAGGATGAGCATCTTCATATTCATAGCTTTGATCAGATTCTTAAAGAGTTCATCATCCTTCTCCTTAAAGAATATAAAAGGACTGCCATTGAGGAGAGAGAAAGTACAGTCTCAGGGCAAAAGACCAAGTGAAAAGAACGTAACTATAGAAGATAACTAATTTCTAACTTTACAGCAGAAGCTTAATAGTCTAATCCAAATCCATTTATTTTTGCCAAAGATACCAAGGTATTCATTTACCACCTGACTCTCCTCCGCCCATCAAACTCCTCTCTTGATCTCCTTGGTATTTGAAATAGATTCAGTGATTTTTAAAAAATAAAGTAATCCATGAATGTGCTAAGTGAGAGAAAAAGCCACTGAAATTTTCAGGAACTACAGAAAGATGGGGGAAAATCAGCATTAAACTCGCAAGCAAATCATACATTTATTATAGTTTGGGAAAGGCATCATGATAGACTTGAAACAAAGGAAGGCATAGCGAATAATAATGGTGAGAGTATTAGGGTTATCAAACTGATTAAGTGTCCCCTGTCAATGTACATGGAAAGGTGTTATCAGTTATTACTCTTCTGCTGAATGGATTACTATATCATACTTGTTACAGAAATCTTAATTCAATGCATCACAGCCTAGGCATCAAGTTATATTAACTGGATAAACATTTAAATAATGGAAGGCGAATATCTGCAAAAGGGAGGAACTGAGAATCATGAAAAAAATGCCATTGCTTTGTTATGTTTGTTTGAACCACCTACTCAAGTGTTTTATTCAAACCCCAAATGGGAGGCACAGAGCAGCTCCCAAGTCTTTCAAACACGCCTTCTTTCTTGATCTGCCTCTTTCCTTAAAAGCAGCACCCACAAAAAAGCAGCGTTATCCTACTCAAGACAAAAAATTTGACTTAGTGTCTTAGGAGAAGGCTTTCAGCAAAGATTAGTCTCTAGGATTCCATGGGCAGAGTATTAGACATGTCCTAGGCATTCGTTAAATGCTTATGGAATAAACGACTAACCAAATGAATAAATGAACAACCACGTTTCACCCCCCTGCTGCCACTGTGGATATATGACATTAGGGGCAGCAGAAGGCACAAAGAGCATCATCAGGGAAACAGAAAACTGCCCCCCCCCAACAAAGTACTCCCTTACCTCTTTCAGAGAGCAGCCGCTTCCTAAAGTGGCTGCTCTGAAAGCTTTAAAGGGCTGGTGCTCTCCCCAGAGGTTTTATGACAGGAGTGGGAGATACTGCCTCATAAAGGAATCTACCAAGGAATTCTGGGGGAAAGAAGGGTGTGCTACGTAGAAATAAGGCTCCCCCCACCAAGATGTCTACATCCTAACCCCTAGAACTTGTAAGTGTTAAATCTCAAGAAAGAATTAAGGATACAGCTGGAATTAATGTTGCCAGTCACTGGACCCTGAGATGAGGAGAGTGTCCCAGATTATGCAGGTGGGTCCCATGTAATCACAAGGGTCCTTTAAGGAAGACTGAGGCAGGAGAAAAGGTCAGAGTGATGCAATATGAGAAGGACTTGACCTGCTGTTGCTGACTTTAAAGATGGAGGAAGGGGTCTCAAGCCAAAGATTGGGGGCAGCTTCTAGAAGATGTAAATGGCCAGAAAATGGATTCTCTCTTAGAGCCTACAGAAAGAAACACAGCCCTGCCGACACTTTGATTTTAGCTGAGATCCTCATTGAGGGTCTCACTGAGACCCATCTTGAACCTCTGACCTCCAGAACTGTACGATAATAAATTGGTGTTGTTTTAAGCTTCCAAACTTGCAGTAATTTGTTACAGCAGCCATTCAAAACAGAGGGTTGGTGAAGAGGAGGGAAGGACCTGAGAGGCGGGTAGACTAGTTTTGTCATTACTAGCCATGGGACCTTAGGGAATTTATTTCATGTCTTTGAGGCTTTGTTTTTTCTCATCGCTGTAGTGGGTTAAAAATAGCAACCTCATAAGGCTACTTTTGATGTTAAATGAGATCACATCTTTGAATCCCCCAGCTCCAGGCCTGTTGCACTATGCAATGTGGGTGTTCATCATTGTTATCTCTCTTCCTTTTTTTCTTCTCTACCCTCCACAGTCACTGAGTGCCAGGATGCAGGGTAGGCAATACAAAAGAAGAGAAAAATAAAATGCATGGAGATGGAGAGTCCAGCCTGAGAGGCCTGGGATAGGGAATCCATACCACCCACTGCTTCCTGAGGCAGGGACCCCAGTCCTGTAGTCTATCTAGGATTTTATAAAATGAGGGTTTGAAGGGCTGTATCATTTGTTTGTCAGTGAGAAAGAAGGGAAGGAAGCGGGTGGAGAGGGAAGAACAGGAGAAGGTATGGGTGAAGCAGGACAGAGGAAGGAGGAAAAGGAATGAAGGGTGAGACCCAGGCTGGAAGAAATAAAGGGCAGGATTCTCCTGCAAGGGGAATCAGAGATGAGGGAAACTTCAAAATCAGTTGGCTGTTCTTTCTTTTTTGTCCCTCTTTCTACACCATTCTTCTCTTCAGTTTAAGCACTATATTAGACCATATTTATACACAAACATTCATGAATTCATTTCAGGTAGAGCTTGTGTCCTGGGATGGCAACGGAAAAGGGTGAATTGACATTTATGTTAAATTTCAAGGGTTAAGATGAACCTTTTAAAAACATTGGAGAAGCGTTCTCTTGGGAATAATAACTGAACACTAACTAGCTAAATGTTATTAAGTCTCTGGACCTGTCACTAATTAGCCTTTCTCCTAAGGTGATATGGGAGATCTCTCTCTCTCACTCTCTCTATTGAACAATGTAGGTAAGATCTCTGCTATAATGACGTTATGTTCTGTAGAATGTTGGTCAAGGTGCTATGAATAGTGGAAAATACAAACCTCTAAATTTGAATGACATCTTATTCCCTTTCAGGCTTTGCAGCCAATGTAGATTTCATGACTTTAAATGTACTGGGATAATTTCAAGGGAGAACATCCAAATTGTAATAAAAATCATTGTTAGAGTTTGGATGTACTTCGTGTTCAAAGATTTTTTTTATTAAATTTTGTGATATTGCACAACTTTGACTAAGTCATTTTGTGGGCAAGTCAAATCTATTTCTACTAACACATTAAATTTTAGGAAATAAGTAGATTTTAACCCATCTTTTCAGTTTATTAATAAATTATTTTGAGGAAGTCACAAGAAGAAACTCAGAAACTATCATTTCTTCTAAAAGAATGTATATAAATTGCGAAGTGACTTGCTGTGTAATATATCTACCTTCAAATTATATCAACAAGATTATTTCTTTGTATTCTTTTTCAGGCCAATTTAAGATTAAGTTAAATATCACTTAAAGACATTAGCTATTGAGATTTTAAAAATTGTTTTAAAAGGAAAAAGTAAAGTCTTTTAAAGTGACCATGATGTGTTTAAGTAAATATTTTCCCAGAAGGTTCAGTGTATAATTTAACTTGAGAAGAGATGGGTAAACACGTAGACCTGCTGCAATATTTTAGGAAGTAATTTACCATTTCCTCTGATTTTGGAAAGTCCTTTAAAATAAACAAAATCTGCTGCGATTTCTCACAACCACTTTTTCTAAAGGCTTCACAGCTTTGGTAATCAATAGTGCTGGTAAGTCAGGTAATCAATGTGCTCAGAAATCTTAGGAAAAAATAGACAAGTCACTGCTCCTTTTCTCTTTCTGTCCTTTGCTCCATTGTCCCCAGATGACTTCACAACTGAGTTTACAGATCAAAAGACTTTTTCTATGAATACTCACAAACTTCTGCTGGAGTATGCAGAGATTTTCAAAAAAGTCAATATTTACTTAGTGTAAAGAGATTTTAAGTTTGAACTAGGAGAGCGATCAGCAGGTTTATCTAACCCTGAAAAAACAGCTCAACTAGCTGTTGCAGGTATTCATCTTTCTCCCCCAAACAGCTCTACTGGCAGCAGTCAAAACCAAAGTGGGAACTTAATAAAAATGAAAATTGTGGTAGCAAAATACACTTACAAGGTTAATTCGACATATTGCAAAAATTTGGGAGGTTATAGTGGTTTCTATATAACCACAGTACTGATTTAGAAAAACCCCAGAGAAACAGCTGCATTTTGATATATAACCTGCCTTGCCTGCATAGGAAACCCCAGATCTTCAGGGTATATAAGTCTTGAGATGCTAGAATTTGAACATAACATCGGGAAAAATTATTTCTATCTCTTATTGAGAAATAACGGGATAATAAAACCTGCATGTAAACTTCTTTATTAGGCAAACACATATTTGCTCCCAAGATCATGTTAATTTCTTTTACTAGCGAGTGTCAAAGGATGAGAAAAAGTAAAGTCAGGTCTGATTGAGAAAACTGAACATACCACTGGATTCTCCGATTACCTGTGAATGTCTCCATTTCTGGCATTTGGTAGCAACTGGCTGAGGCAAACCAGGCAAAATATTTTCCAGCTGCTGGAAGATTAACTCCTGCACATCTTCAGTGCTGTGTTCCAAGTATGTAACTCCAAATGAGACAGTGGTGTGAATCACAAGGGAAGGCCCGATTTCCGATGACTCTAGTGTAAGAGGAACATATACACCTTAAAGTGGGTAACATGTTAGTGTCTCTCAGCATTTCAATCCGGATTTAAGAGTTGATCACAATAATCAGACAATAAATGAAGGGAAAACAGATTCTAATCTTTGAAGCATAAAATTAGGCTACTTCTGAAATTCAAAATCAGGCTTCACTGATGTGGAGGACAGATTCAAGATGCATTTTAGAGAACACACTTTCAGGTCTTGTTAAAGAACCTGAAGGAAGGTAAAATGACCTAATATGTACTGCCTTGGGTATAATTAAATTTATTGGTATGTTTCTCTCTCTCAACCACTAAATCATAAGCTTATCAGGGCAGGAACATTTCTTTTTTTTTTTTTTTTATGTTAGGGGTAGGAGTTTATTAATTAATTTATTTATTTTTGTTGTGTTGGGTCTTCATTTCTGTGCGAGGGCTTTCTCTAGTTGTGGCAAGCGGGGGCCACTCTTCATCGCGGTGCGCGAGCCTCTCACTATCGCGGCCTCCCTTTTTGCGGAGCACAGGCTCCAGACGCGCAGGCTCAGTAGTTGAGGCTCACGGGCCTAGTTGCTCCGCGGCATGTGGGATCCTCCCAGACCAGGGCTCGAACCCATGTTCCCTGTATTAGCAGGCAGATTCTCAACCACTGCGCCACCAGGGAAGCCCAGGAACCATTTCTTATACATAGCCTATATTCGCTTTAAATTCTGAGAACGAAGTAGATGTTCATCTTCTTAATTTTATGTTAAATGGATTGCAAAAATATCTTGTTGAAATTATATAAATGCCAGAATACCTAAAAAAACACCTTTCTCAAAACAAGCTTGACCTCATAATGTTCTTCATCTTTTAAGCAGCATTAAAAATAAAAGTCTGAAAAAAAAAGTCTGCTTCATTCATAACATGGAGATACTTTCCTTTTTTGTTTGCCATTGAATTTGTTTGGCTATATTTTCACAATGAAAAATAACAAGTGCTTCATATCTTTCACTCTTTAGTAGAATATAGAAAATTGAATAAAGTTTGACATTGAAAGCAAAGTGACTGAGGCATTAGAGAATACAACCTTGGAAGGAATGTTAACCAAGATTTCCTGTTATTATTTTTTGTTTAAATCATGCAGAAGAGAAAAGTTGAGGGAAAACAAAATAGATATGAAATGCATGAAATTATAATATGAAAGTTGGTGCTCCCCCCTGCTGAAAGAAGAAAATACTAAAATCTATAAGCTACTGACAGGGGTTGGGAAGACTGATACTGAAAATTCTTTAAATTGGGATTATGAAGTTCTTTTCAGGGTTGTTATAAAAGGCAACAATCTCTTTGAGATAGGTTTGTACATCTTTACACAGAAAAAGTAATTTTACACAGAACAAGCCACTTACTTGCTCTGTGTCCACTCAACCTCTTTACTTTGTGTGTATGTATGTAGAATGAGAATAAGTTAGCATCTACCACACTGTTCTGTAGTCTGGATTAAACGACATAATGTGTGTGAAGTGCTTAGCACAGTTTCTGGCACAGAGGAGGTGCTTAAAAAATGTAAGCTATGAGAATAAAAGCAATATATCAGATATACCCAAGGGAAAAGTTCTCCTGGTGTTGTCCAAATGATAGGTGTGAGTTAATTTTTTGTTAGAGTACTTCATTTTCCTGTTGCGCTCTGGCTTATGAATTTTACAGCAAAATACTGTAAAAGAATTTGGGTCTCTCTTCTGAGAGAAAATGCTGTGAGCACTTTAAAGTGGCGTGTTCTCAAACATTTTAATATATATGAAGTGGGAGATCTGACTTCAGAATCTGTGCTGTAAATGCAATGGTAAGAAGATTGTCCAGTTTTCACCTCACAGTAGCTGGAACAACTTGAAAGGGCAAAGAGAGGACCCTCTCTTTGAACCTTCAGTGTTTAACTTGCCAGTGTCTACTTTACTGGTACCACACGGGAGTGCAAAATCTCAAATCTTTCACTGAATACCACCACTGTGAGAAACCTACTGCATACTGCCTCAGGGAGTGTTATCTATGTTGTCAGTTAATACATTCAGGGAGGCTTGTTAACAGAAAGGGGTGGCAAAAAGGTCACCCCTCTTCCATGAGGTTCCCAACCTTCCCAGAGACAGAGAAAGCTACTGGGTCAGCATTCGGAAGCAGGAGAGTTGGGGTTCTGAGTTGACTTATCTATGGCAGTCTTCAAAGGGAAACAAACTCAGCTGTGTGCGTGAGGTTGCGCTGACCCAGCCATTTGTTCTAGTGGGGAGCTCCTATAATTGCTAAGGGTAGTGATGGTGCGTTGCCAGGTTTCTCCCATTTACATTAGCCATCCACTCCAAGGAGAGCAATAAAAAAGGAAATTTAAGACCAAAAATGAAACAGTTCTTGCATAACAATGAGAGAACAACCTGGCTACTTGTTTTTATTGGAATCAGACAAAAATTTTTGAGAATTTCAATTAAAATTTGAACAGCTGCAACCTAAGACAATGAGTTTTAAGGGAAAGACCCTCAACCCCAAAATTAAAGGGTATTTTCAGAAGCTAAAGTGCAAAAATACAAATAGCCAACTGGAGTTTAAACGTGACCAAGGCTTGGAACTAGAGCACTATAAAAAGCCACAAATATGTTAATAGGATTCAGAGCGTAAACTCAGTGTAATCATTTATTCCTTGGTTCCTGAGAACGTAATGATGTTATCTTTCTTTTTCTTTTCTTCATTCAGTTTAACAAGCGTAGCACTTTGCTTTTGGCATTTTAAATGTAAAGTTCATAGTAAGTTGACAACTATTTCTGTATGTTGGGAGATCAATGGCTTCAGTCAGAAGATAAGTTATTTGAACCTTTGCATCCTTAATAGCCCAGTGGTCTTGGACAACTTAATCTCTTAGGCTCCACTGTCTTCCATCAATTAGAGGGGTGTAATACTACTTACCTTATAAGGCTGTCACGGGATTAAATGGGTTTGGAGATTAAATGGGTTTGGATACATAAAAGCCTTCTTCAAATATAAAGTGCTATACAAACATAAGGCACCCCTAGATAATATTTTTGTTTTGACCTCTGTGCTGTGGTAAGAACAGCTTTAGAAAGGGATGACAGAGTTGACTTCTCTGAAAGTATTAAGACTGATTCTTATATTAACACCCCAGGAAGAGTGGCAGACTATTCCTGGGTAGAGGCACAGCAGCTTTTTTTATTATGGTAAAATATATATAATATAAAATGTACCTTTTAAACCTATTTTAAGCGTACAGTTCTCTGGCATTAAGTACATTCACATTGTTCTGCAACCATCACCACCATCCATCGCTAGAACTTTTAAAATCTTCCCAAATTGAAACTCTATAGGCATTAGAAAGTAACCCCTCACTCCCCACTTGCCCCAGCTCCTGTCAACCACCATTCTATTTCTGTCCCTATTAATTTGACCACTCTAGGTACCTCATATAAGTGGAATCATACAATATTTGTCCTTTTGTAATGGGCTTATTTCACTTCTCTCCAAGGTTCATCCATGTTGTAACAGGGGTCAGAATTTCCTTCTTTTTTAAGGCCACATAATATTGCATTGTGTGTATATACCACATTTTGTCAATGCATTCACCTTTTGGATATTGTGAGTAATGCTGCTATGAACATGGGTGTACCATTATCTGTTCAAGTCTCTGCTTTCACTTCTTTTGGCTGTATACTCAGAAGTGAGATTGCTGGATCATACAGTAATTCTATGTTTAAATTGTTGATCAATCACCATATCATTTCCCGCAGCAGTTGCATCATTTTTTCATTCCTACCAGCAATGCACAAAGGTGCTAATTTCTCCACACCCTTGCCAACACTCGGTATTTTATTTTTTTAAATAGCTATCCTAATGGGTATGAAATGGGCACTGCATTCTTTTTTTTTAGTCTACAGCTTTGGGTGGGGGTCAAGAAGTCAACTCAATTTGATTGCAGGTAATTCTTTCATATCTCGATGCTTATATTGTTTTCTTTTTGCCTTTGGTGTTCTGCAGTTTTACTTGAATATTTTGAGGTTTTAAGTTTCTTTTTGCTTACTTTCTTTAACTTCATTGTGTTTTCTGAACCTGAAGACTCATTTTTGTCATTAATTTTGGAAATTGTTCAGCCATTAGTTCTCTCTATTCTCCCTGTCTCGTAGATACAGTACTCTACTTAGAAATATGATAGATATTCTCATTCTATCTTCATGTGTCTTGATCTTTTTATAATGTTTTCCCTCTCTATGCTAGATTCCATGTAATTTCTTCTGATTTATCTTTCGGTTCACCATTCTCCCTATATATGTGTTTATTCTGATGTTTAATTTGTCCTTTTAATTTCAAATTTATTTTGTTTTTCATTTTAAAAAATTCTGTTTTTCAAATCTGCGTGATCAGTTTTGATAGCTTCTTTCTCCCTAGTCACATTGTCAGTACTCTCTTTTATTTCTTTAAACACAATCAATATACTATATTATCTTTAGTTATTTAAAAATCTGCAATCTTTAGGAGTTTGAGTGTTTTTGTAGACCTATAAATACACACCAATCTATTAACATTCTTCTATTAATATTAATAGATATATATTAATAAGTACATTTTTTCATATTAATAGGTGCAATCAATCGTTGTTGCTCATGATGGTGTGTTTCCTTGTGTCATACGTGATTTTTTTTTTTCTATTGTGAGCCATGTTCCTATGGTGACCCTAAAGTTCCTAGGAACTTTGTCTCAGAAATTCTTTGAGGCCTGAGTTTAAAGATTATTCCTTTGGAGAGTTACTTTCATTTCTGCCAGATACCTTGGAGGCAATACTGCATATGACTACTTTAACTGGATTTTTAGAACATACTAGAAGAATGCATTCTGGCACCAAATCTGCCTGAAGGTGGATATGTGGTTTGGCATTTCAGGGGAGACATTTTATTTCTTTTTTGTTTTTTTCCACACCACTTAAAGATAGGCAAGCATCCCCACTGTCTCCCTCTGCCAGATAGGATATAGCAGATACAGATAAGTTCTTTAAAGCCAAAGAAGTGTACGTGTCCATGTGAATAAAGTTTTAAATCTAAAAGAAACAGGCTAATTTTTCTTGGAAAAAAAGTTACCAAAATTAACTCAATATAAAAGAAATCAGTATAAACTAAAATACATAAAAGAAATTGAAAACACAGTCAATAAATATTTAAAACAAAAAAAGACTCCAGGTCTTAAGTGTTTTACTTGTGATTTGTTTAAAATTGTCAAGCTAGTATAATGTTGATTACAGACACACACATCACATTTACACATATAAACACACACCAAACTATAGATCATTCTTCTATTAATGTTAATAGGTATGTTCTTTCATATTAATAGGTACAATGAAAAGAAACATGCTAATCTCAACATGTATTTAAAAGGCATCCATTAACAATTAATATCAATTAATGGAAAAAAGATACAACATGAAAAAAAGTGACTTTCTCAAAATGAGACAGAATATCTTCCTTAAGCGGTTGGTCTATATCATACTTTACTATGAAATAATATAGATTTTTCACAGTAAAATCAGCATAAACCAAGGATGCTTAGTAATACCAATGATATTTAACATTGCTCTGGTTAATGTACTAAGATAAAAAATAAAATTTATAATTAATAGAAGGAAGGAAAATCATGATTTAAAATAATAAGCCAACATAAAATCCATCAAATTAATTTTTAAAATTTGATATTAAATTGATTTCCCTATATACCAACAATAACTAGTAAGAAAAAAGTAATTCTTAATTATTCTACAAGTTTTTTGGAATTTAAAAATTGATTCTAGGGCTTCCCTGGTGGCACAGTGGTTGAGAGTCCGCCTGCTGATGCAGGGGACGCAGGTTCGTGCCCCAGTCCGGGAAGATCCCACATGCCGTGGAGCAGCTGGGCCTGTGAGCCATGGCCGCTGAGCCTGCGCGTCCGGAGCCTGTGCTCCGCAACGGGAGAGGCCACAACAGTGAGAGGTCTGCGTACCGCAAAAAAAAAAAAAAAAAAAAGATTCTAAAGGAAAAATAAGGCAATGAGAATATTAAAAATTAAAAAGAAAAGATCAGTGAATGGAGACTTATTTTGCCATATATTTAAATGCATTATAAAGACACGGCAGTCAAATCAGCCTAGTACTGGCTGACAGTAATAGTCAATGAATCAGAATACATCTCTCTGGAAAAAAGTCCTAAAAATATAGTAAGTATTTAGTATAGGACAACAAACTTAACAAAGCAATGGAGGAAGAATGCATTTTTACACTGTCTTAGAAAACTGGATATGTGGACAGTTTTAAATTAGAATATTCCCTTCCCACTTCTGACCCAAATTTGTCACCATTTCTGACTACCTTCTTCCAAAATTATATGAGGAATCTACACTCTACACTCATATAGCAAGCTCAAACTTACTGAGACATCCCTATTTACATGCAAATACTTCAGAGACATTTTCCATCTGTTAAACTTTGTTTTTAGCCATATCTATCAAGGGGCAGAAGTTGGGTTCCCCTAAAACCAGCTCTAGATTCAATTTCTGACAGGGAAGTAGAGGATTAAAGAAACTTAAGGAGTGGCAGACACTATAGCTGCAGACCAAGAGGATCAAAAAATGCGTAAAAATGTTTCTTTAATTACTGATTCAATCAAATGAGCATGTGGGTGTTTAGTGCAGTTTGGTACCAAGAGAAACTCGGTTAGGGCCTTTCAGAAGCTTACATCTTAGTGGGGGAAATGGCACCTAGGCAAAACAGTTAGAGAGCCATTATCTCTAACTGGTATGATCTTGACAGTGTGTGCAAATTAAGTTCAGGAAACAGATTCCTGGGAAGAGAGAAAAGGGACCAGGCGTTGAGAGCCACACAGTTTGAAGGGGTGGGTGGTCAGCTCTCTTTCCTCCTGGCAGTGGTATTGGTGGTAAGTTTCCCTCTCCCTCCCAATGTGGAACTGGCTTAACTAGACTTGCCCTCTAGCCAGGAGAGCTCTTATTGTAATTTAACTCCTTCATATGGCTCCAGAGCCCAGCAGCAAATGTAATGGAGAGTAAGTCAGTCGCATCAGTAAGTCCAGCAAAAAAAAGTAACTCACTCTTGATGATGAAAGCATAGCAGAGGGAAAGGGAAGGAAAAAGAGTGGGGAGGGGAAAAGGAGATAGAGCTGGAGAGATACGTGCTCCTGTTGTCTCTCTTTCCCCTTCCAACCCAAACAAGCATCTAACAGTCTGCCATTTGGCATTCCACCTCCTTGGCAGCGTGTCTGCTGTTCTGTGTGTCTGCTGCTGCTGGCCCTGAATCAGGAACGAGGCCTCACTATTCAGAGGGACCACCTGCAGGTTTTATTTGCTTTTTAATAACCATCTCAAACCTATTTCTTATATATAAGTTACAGAAGCCAAAATTCACTTACAAGAGCCCTACTCATGTCCTGAGCAACTTCATTACCTCCAACTTTATCTGCAGGAGGGACTTCTCCATCACTGAGTTGGAAATACTAGCTTAAAAAAAAACTAATATACTTATTAGTTTCTTCTCTTCTTTTGGTCCTTGACTTGTTTATTCTAGGCCTGTGGCTACTAATATATCTAGGGATGTATGCATTTGCCATTTTAAATAGAGGCTAAGAAGGAAAGTTTTAAAACTGATACACATGTATGTTTGTAATCCTTGTTATCCCAGGCTACATATGTTTGGATTTCTTATGTTTAAAAAGACACACAGACATCCTCTAAACAATTCTATATAAGGTAACCATTCTGATAGGCATTTAGTTAAATATAAACAAGTGTGTAAAACCCCACACGATGAATTGAAAATAAAATGAGAATTCCCCAAAAGTTCATTCTTCCAGTTTCAGAAGATGTTTCCCTATAGCTCCAGTATAAACAAATGTATACAAATTCAGGAAATAATCTTCCAGCAAACAATGGAAAACTGTTCACAGAAGAGTATGTTTGCCTTCTCCAGCCAGCTGAGAAAGTAAATAACATTCACCAGTAATCCAAACTACTTGAATAATAAACATGTTGCCTATTTCCTCAATACCTAAGAGGACTGAATGCCTGAGGCTTTGGGTTGGGGTCAGGAGGGTGGGAACAGGGGCTGGGATGAGCTACTGGAGATAATTCTACTGATTAGAGGGGCATGGCTCTTCTGTGGCAACAGTAGCTAAATTTTTGTTTTAGATCAACCCTCCCCCACTTTCAGCCCAGATAAAGGTGACGGAAGTTAAACTGATCAATTAATCCATTCCTAAGTGATTAATTTAGCAATGGGTACATAACTCAAGGCAGGCCAGTCAAGTCAGTGAGATTCAATTCCTGGACTAGTGTTGAGCTTTTGGGGAAACAGGTTCTTTTTTTGTAAGAATTGGCACTGAAATGCTTGGTACTATGAATGAACCCAATCCAGCAGAAGGTAGAGTCAAGAAATAGACAGAAACTAAGTCTTCATGATGTTGACTGAATTAATCCAGACATGTCTGGAGCTTTACTCCTGGATTTTTCAGTAACAATACCAATAAGTTCCACCCCCTCCTATTTTGGGGGGGAGGGGATAAGCGAACCAAATTGGGTTTTATGTCATTTGTAACCTAAACTAAGTTAAATGTGTGAAGATCTAGTACTAAGTCTAGCACATGTATGCTTGTTCCTACAAATGCGTTTCCTTTCTTCTTTTCTCCTCCTGTCTGCCCTTAATCTTACTTTATATCTCCAATATATAAAGAAGATTAGATTTTAGCAGTTTCTTTAGAAAACTTGACCAATAATTATGAAAAAAAAAAACCCAAAGCAAAAAAACAACCTTCTTCTGGGCCTCAGTTTCTTCATATGTGAAGTAAGGGGTTATAAAAGTTTATTATCTTCAGATCCCTTTCAGCTTTAATTTTCTGTGACTATAAAATGGAGGTCCAGGTAGTGGTGACAATTTGAGAAGTAAAGCTCATCCTTTCTCTAACCACTCCGTGCTGTCACTAGGGCAGAAATTCCTGGTCCTCAAAGAAGAGACTAAAACTAAGAATCCATAGGACCTATGTGATGAAAATACTTCTCTTCATCTGAGCTTTCTAAGCCTTGAGTTTGCCCTAGATTTTAGGGCTTTAATTTCCATCCCATTTTTGAGTTTAAATCCAGTGAGCTATTTTGTAGTATGGTAAGAAAACACACTACATTGTTTAAGAATTCCTTGGTCTGGATTCAGCTCTGCTACTACCTAGAACAGTTCTTGACATACCACAGATACTCAATTCACACACTGAAACAGATAAAAATTCACAAATGTTACAGCTCTGTGGAAAATCATGTGTAACTAATAATAGTTAAATTAACATATCCAGGATTGAGAATATTTTTCTTTTTAAAGATATATTAAGTTGGAATCAAGTTTATTCTGAAAATAACATTACTTTTGCTTACGTGTATTTTGATATATGTGATCTTGAGTGTGAGAACGCTAGGCCTCTTGAGATTCCTAATAACTTGAGCTATCCTCATGAAGTGTGTCATGAGTATGAATAGCATTTGTCATGTGAGTGATGGTAGAAGAACTGGATTTCCAAGGTTCTTTCATTCCCAGGATTCTCAATGTTGGGCTGGTGGTAGAGGAAGGCACTGAGAATTTGGCTCACCCAAATCTGGGAAGGGGGTGAGCAGAACGTGTAAAATTTCAAATAACACATTTGGTGTTATTATCTCATCTTTAGAAATGAATTTTAAAAGCCACTGTTAATTTAAATATACAAATGACAGAAAGTATAGGTTAAAGAAGAATATGAGAAAGAATCTAGTTTCCAGGTATCAATCAACCTCATTGTGTTCTAGGGTAGGTGCTGGGGCAAGAGATAAGTCTCCATGGGGAGCTTTTATTAGTCTCTCCAGCATAGAGATTTTTACTTTGATCAAAAAAGTATGATTCAGAGATAAACAAAGCTCAGGCTGAAGTCATCGTTTTATTTAATTTCTCTAAGCTTTACTTTCTTCACTTATAAAAACAGGGATAATAATATTTACCTCAGAGAGTTGTTGTAAAGATAAAATGTAAAAAACAAACAAACAAACATAAAAGCACTTAGCACAGTGCCTGTCTTAATAAAGATTATGGGTATGGAGTTTAAAAAGGTTGAACAACATTGTTCTGGTTTTTCTTTTCATTCTTTGTTATTTTTCAAACTCCTGACATAAGCTGTTCTAAATTCAGGCTATAGAAAAGTTCTCTTTGCTTCCTACGTACAAATATATTGTAATAGAGGAGAAATACATTTTCTTATTTGTAATTTGAGACATAATTAGCACACATACAAGCAAATATGTATACACTGATATAGCAAGAGGGAAGAGGAGGGTGACTCAAGGCTGTGGGGCAGACTCATGTTTTCCCCCCAAACCCAGATATACATTTTGGAAATCAGAGCTCAAGACTCACAAGTATTTCTACATTATGGAGGGTCTTAGATAACATTTTCCCCCATGAGACTTCTTGATTATTCCAATCACATTTAGCTACTAAATTGGAAATTCCAGTTTTGTTTTGTTTTTTTCAAATAATTCTGACCTTTTCAGAGAAAGCAATTTCTTAAAGACTTCCATTATGGAAAACCAAGGAGGCAAGATTTCCAGATTCCATGACAAAGAAAAATCCTTGCAGATCAACAGAATCCCTGTGGCAGAGTGTCTCAGGAGGTTCTGTGTCAGGGAAGATTTCCACTTGGTCAAGAATTCATGTTTGAATCCATCCCTCTCCATCATTCCTTAGGCTCTTGCCTTTATTTGGAGGAAGCAGATCTGGTTTTGTGAGACAGATCTCTCCAGAGGAGTACCTTTAGGCAAGCTATACAAGCATCGCTCAGAGAGAATTGTGGGTTTGGTTCCAGACCACCACAAAAAAGTGAAGATCATAGTAAAGTGAGTCACATAAATTTTTTGTTTTCCCAGTGCATATAAAAGTTATGTTTACTCTATACCATGGTATTAAGTGCACAATAGCATTATGTCTAAAAATATGTACATATCTCAATTTTAAAAAATACCATATTACTAAAAAAATGTTAACCATCATCTAAGTCTTTAGCAAGTTGTAATCTTTTTGCTGGTGGAGGGCTTGGCCTCAATGCTGAAGGCTGCTGGCTGATCAGGGTGATGGCTGAAGGCTGGGGTGGCTGTGGCAGTTTCTTAAAATAAGACAACAGTGAAGTTTGCCACATCAATTGACTCTTCTTTTCATGAACGATTTTCTCTGCAGCATGCACTGCTGTTTGATAACATTTTACCCACAGTAGAACGTCTTTCCTAATTGAAGTTAATACTCTCAAACCCTGCTGCTGCTTTATCAACTATGTTTATGTACTATTCTAAATCCTTTGTTGTCATTTCAACAGTCTTCACAGCATCTTCACCAGGAGTAGATTCCATCTCAAGGAACTACTTTCTTTGCTCATCCATAAGAAGCAACTCCTCTAAGTTTTATCATTAGATTGCAGCAATTTAGTCAAATCTACGGCCACCACTTCTAATTCTAGTTCTTTTGCTATTTCTACCACATTTGCAGTTATTTCCTCCACTGAAGTATTGAAACCCTCAAAAACATCCACTATGGTTGGAATCAACTTCTTCCAAATTCCTGTTGATGTTGATATTTTGACCTCTTTCCGTGAATTATGAATGTTCTTAATGGCATCTAGAATGGCAAATCCTTTCCAGAAGGTTTTCAATTTACTTTGCATAGATCCATTGGAGGAATCACTATCTATGGCAGCTGTAGTCTTACAAAATGTATTTCTTAAATAATAAAACTCAAAAGTCAAAATTACTTCTTGATCCATGGGATGCAGAATGGATGTTGTGTTAGCAGTCATGAAAACAACATTAATCTCATTGTACAGCTCCATCAGAGCTCTTGGGTGACCATATTCATTGTCAATGAGCAGTAATATTTTGAAAGGAATTTTTTTTTTCTGAGCTGTAGGTCTCAATAGTGAGCTTAAAATATTCAGTAAACCATGTTGTCAACAGATGTGCTGTCATCCAGGCTTCATTGTTCCATTTATAGAGCACAGGAAGAATAGATTTAGCATAATTCTCAGGGCCCTCGGATTTTCAGAATGGTAAATGAGCATTGGCTTCACCTTCAAGTCACCATCTGGATTAGCCCCTAACAAGAGTCTGCCTGTCCTTTGAAATTTTGAAGCCAGGTATTGACTTCTCCTCTCTTGCTATGAAAGTCCTAGCTGGCATCTTCTTCCAATACAAAGCAGTTTCACCTACATTGAAAATCTGTTGGTTAGTGTAGCCACCTTCATTCATTGTCTCAGCTAGGTCTTCTGGATAACTTGCTACAGCTTCTGCATCAGCACCTGCTGCTTCACCTTGCACGTTTATGTTACGGAGATGGCTTCTTTCCTTAAACTTCGTGAATCAACAACTTCTGCTAGCTTCAAACTTTTCTTCTGCAGCTTCCTCACTTCTCAGCCTCCATAGAATTGAAAAGAGTTAGGGCCTTGCTCTCGATTAGGCTTTGGCATACGAGAATGTTGTGGCTGGTTTGTACTTCTATCCAGACCACTAAAACTTTCGCCATATCAGAAGCAAGGCTATTTCACTTTCTTATCATTTGTATTCACTGAAGTAGCACTTTTCATTTCCTTCCAGAACTTTTCCTTTGCATTCACAACTTGGCTGACTGTTTGGTGCAAGAGGCCTACTTTTTGTGGCCTCTCCTGGCTTTTGACATGCCTTCCTCACTAAGCTTAATCAGTTTCAGATTTTGATTTACAGTGAGAGATGTGTGGCTCTTCCTTTCCGTTGAACACTTAGAGGTCACTGTAGGTTTATTAATTGGCCTAATTTCAATATTGTTGTATTTCAGGGAATAGGGAGGCCTGGTGAGAGGGAGAGGGATGGGGGAATGGCCGTTGGGTGGAGCAGTCAGAACACACACAACATTTATGGATTAAGTTCACCGTCATATGGGCACAGTTTGTGGCACACCAAAGCAATTACAGTAGTACCATCAAAGATCACTGATCACAGATCACCATAACAAATATAATAATTATGAAAAAGTTTGAAAAATTATGAGAAGTACCAAAATGTGTCACAAAGACACAGAGTGAGCAAATGCTATTGGAAAAGATGGCACCGATAGACTTGCTTGACACAGGGTTGTCACAAACCTTCAATTTGTAAAAAGTAAAATATCTGCTAAGCACAATAAAGTGAAGTGCAATAAAATAAGGTATGTGCCCATATAAATAAGGAGGACAGACCCAGGAGACTGACTTCAAACTAGAGAACTGTCTCTACCTTCTTCAGTGCAGCAGATACGGCCTCAGAGCTTATTACTGTCCCTTTAAAACAAGGTATATTTTTATACCCCTGTAAGTGTAACTCAAGGATTACTAAAGACCTGACTAGGAATACTGACCAAATGAAAAGACAGTGTCCTACAGAGATATTGATACTTCAATTCCACAAACACTTGCAGAACTAAAATAACAAGGACACAAGAGAATATCAGATTAAACACTGTTGAAATTTTGCTGATAAGGAATTCTAACTTTTTATCATTATGCTGGAATATGTTTAAATATTCCCTGGCAAAGGTAAGCAGTAGAAGAGCTGTCTTATTCACCTGAACACCTGGAACAGTGTCTGGCCCATAGCTGAAATGCAATAAGTATTCGAGTGTATGACTGATGAATAACTTGTGGAGACACACAATTTGGGGAGCAAAGAGAACATATAGATATTTCTTTTCTTATAAGGATCATTCCCTTACAGTCAAGTTTTGGACTATAATATTTTACTTTTGAGAGGAAATGTACCATAGAATTGTTTTAAAATGACCAAAACTTATAGGTTATATAGAAAAACCATGGTCATAAAATGAAATTATTACAAAATGAGCATTTTCCTCTATTACACATTAAAAGTCTTTGTAGAAAAGTGTCTGGGGGAGACATGAGAGTAAGACCCTGTAGATTACTAACAAGTGAGAATATTAACGTAAATGAGGTAAATTAAAATTTAAGAAAAGCTTTTTTAATTTGGTAAAATATATCAACTATAGTATACCAATATGTGTGGTTTATAGTACCTTCATATAGCCAATTTTGTTTAATATTAGGAAATATATTTGAACTATTTTTTACACTCTCTGGCAGAGATAGTTCACTCTCACTAAATAGTCCATGTGCTCCCTGACAATTCCTAGTCTATGTGGCAGTTAAGCTGGAGCCATATAACTAGTCTTGGTCAGTGGACATGAGGGGAAGTGAAGTGTGTTCCATTTAGTCCAAGGCTATTAAGAGCTATTATGTGCCTTCCATTTCTTTCTTACCTTCATGCTGACTTTAGGGGCTCATGCTTCAGTTAGCAAATGTACAAGATGAAGTAGAGATGCCCAACCTGCATGCGACTTTGCGTAAAAGCCACAATGTGTCAACCACAAATGCCTTTGTAGTACCAAGATTCTGAGGTATGCCTATGAATTACACATCCCTTATTTCAGGTGTAGAACTTTAAAAATGATATACCTTGGAGATCAATGGACTTAAAGCATTTCATATTTTAGATCTGAGCCCAAATTGTTATCTTTTGTTTTCCTCTGTCATGTTTTGATTAGATCTCATTAACTCATTATTCATTTAACACACATTTAATTGAGAAATTACTATATGTGAAGCACTGTGCCATGTGCTGGAGATACAAAGAGGAGCAAAGCAAATTCAGTCTCTCCACTCATGGACCTTACAATATGAAGGTGAAAGAGACATTAAACAAATGATTACACAAATCAGTGTGTAGTTACTGAAAATTAAAATATAAGGTGTTAAAGAAGAGTATAATAGGAAAACCTAATTAAATTAGGAATTCAGGAATGGCCTCTGTGGAAGTAACATTTAAACTGAGACAGTCTAGGCAGAGAGAACAAAATGGACCATGGTCTTGAGTGGGAAAAACCATGGCAGGAATGAGAGGTGTGACTGGAGAGCCAAGTAAGGAAGGGAGGAAGGAGCTAGTGAAATAGGCATGTGCTAGACCAGGGGCTGGCAAACTAATCTGGCCTCCACGTGTGTTGGTAAATAAAGCTTTTCTGGAAGATGGTCACACCCATTCCTTTATATAATGTTTATATCTTGTGTGACACCAGCAGAGCTAAGAAGCTGCAACAAGAGACCGTATGGCTCACAGAGTCTAAAGTACTGACTAGCTAGCCTTTATAGAAAAAGTTTGTGGCCCCTGTATGAGATCACTCAGGATCTTGTAGGTCATGATAAGGATCTGAGATTTAATCCTATACGCAAAGGGAAAGCAATAAAGGGCTTTAAGTGGGAAAGCGAATGGCATAAACAGATGTGTTTGAAGAAGATCATTCTGGCGATGTGACAAATGAACTGGAAAGGGGCAAGTATGGAGAGACTAGTTAAAATAAGATGGTGCTTGGGTTGTGACAGCAGTGATGAAGAGAAGTGAGTTCAATGAAAGAGAAAAAAAAAGCAAGGATGATTCCTGATTTGGGGCTCAAGGAGCTAGGAGACTGGTAGCTCCATTTTTAGAAACAGAGAACAAGTTCTGAATTTCCAAGGCAGGCAATCAAGAGCCAGCGCTTCACATGTTAAGTTTGATTATATATATATATTTTTTAAAAAAAGGAATAAAATAACTCTGGCAATCATATTCTGAATTCTACTTGCTTCCCAGGGCTGGAATAATCTTTCCTCCAAGTTCCTTGCAGTAATTCCTTTAAAAATTCCATAGATTCTACCCATTTAGCGAATGGGGCCACATTTAGTGGGACTGCTTATATTTCAGGATCTGTTTGGGAGAAGTTTTTTTCTTTGGCTAAGACCTCCCAAGTTTTAGGAAAACATCTATTTATCATGAGACACAAGGAAATTTTCAGCCTGTTGCAGCTTTTATTGGCACTGCCAAAAGGAAAGATGGAAGAGTTTCAATAGTCCTTTAATTGGGCCTACCCAGGTCCCCAGAGCAGGGGATTTGTCCTGACTCGCACTTGGTGTTCCAGGCCTCGCTGGAGTTCTTCCACAGTGTGTAAGAAAGCCCTGGTTTTCTATGATGACAGTCAACTAAAATGTGCCACTTTCCCAACACTCACCAGCAATAAGCAGTCATCCCTTATTATACATCGTTATTCTGGCCGACTCAGCATCATGCCCTATATGAAATTTTGTGTGTTGAGTGGTATTATGATTGGACTCTTTTCCTGAAATTGGGCAAGCATACTGGTCTGCTCTAAGGATATCACTTTATCACTGTAGTTGCGTAATTGGGTTCAGCTTTAGACTTTTAACTGCTCAAAAGGATACCATGACCAGAAGAAATATATCTCTGGGTTGGAGGATTTGGCCTAATATCAATACTTTGCTCTAGTTCATTTGGTGCATTAAAGAGAAAGTTTTGCCTTGACATTATAAAATGTTGAATTTGAAAGACTGAGACTAATCAGATGAGGTTTTATTTATGATGTGTCAAAATATTTCTGGTGCTTTTGATAGAGGAAATTTACTGGTTTACTGTAGACATTCTTATCTCCTTTACTAATAAGACCAGTGAAATTATCCTTCCTGTTATATTTTGACAGGAAAAAAAATTGAATCTGGGTATTTTGGCCAAAGTTCTTAAATCAAAGGGACTATAATCCTTTTAACAATATCCTTTATGATATTGTGAGCTACTCCTAAGAAACCAATATTATGAATATAGATAGTGGAAAAGGGAACAAACAGGCATTTTATGTTTAATAAAAAAGAGTGGATTAGGTTCAAATGAGCCCAAGGTTCTAAAATGACTTTCCTGACTCTTTTAAATAAGGATATAGAATATCAACAACAAAGAATTCACTAGGTATATGTATAATAGAAATCTATTTCAGTGAGGAAAACTATATTTTAAATTCAAGGATGCTTCATTCTTACAAACATGAATTTGGAATATTTTATACTGAAGAATTCCCCTAGTCCCACAGAGCAGTTATAAATATTAATGGAATTTCAATAGATTCTTTTCAGATTCCGATGTTTAATATTCATTCATATTATGCAGGGAATTCAAGGTCCTGTGCAGTACATGTAGATGCTTCTCATTATCTAAATGAGCACATATATGAAGTCTGTAGGGGCAATGATTATTAAAAATAGCAGGGTCCACATATGATCTTAAAGGGCATATCAAAGCCTTCTCAGCTCACTTAATAACAAGAAAGTCATTGGTAATAAAACCAAACGACTCTTTAGGCTAAATTGATTCAGTAATGTCACATCTGGGCAAAATGATGGATTGGTGATTCTGGACAGAGTTAAAAATGCTAACTGATATAAAGTATTTATGAAGCACAATGAAGCGATTTCCTGCGGTGAGATTCTGCAGTCACACTTTGAAACCTGCTCTTGAATTAGTCTCAGCTTTGATTTGCTGACAACTTACTTCATAGTATCTAACTCCTCTCGGATATGCTGGAGTGCAAATTTTGGGGGAATTATTCAAAAAGGGATTTGAGATTCCATAAAAAGAAAGAAGAACCACATTTAATTTAATGTTCTCTGAGTTTAACACCTTATTCGGGAAATGAGATATTGTTTAACTACCCTAACGTGTAAGTGTTTTTATTTTTAACAGAAGATAATATAATTTAACTAAACTTGCACTATTGGCATTATCCTTCCCTTTTTTCTTTCTCAAAATGAAAAAAAGTTTATGTAGCTGATAGACTGAAACCATAAAATAATTTATGTGACAACAACTGTAAAGACAGAATTTACTATGTGCCTCCGGTGTGCTAGGCATGGGGCTAGGAGTTTTGGATATACTATTCAACCCTTATTACATTTCTGGGAGACACTATTAACCTTACAGTACAGATAAGTGAAGCTCAGAGAGACTGAGAAACTTAACTCATGGTTACAGAGCTATTAGGTTGAATCACATGAAAATGCTGGTATTTGAACATTTTAAATTACAAAGACAGCAATATAATATAGTTCAACCTAATTCTAAGTATAGAGTTATAATTTGAAACTAGGTTTGTGTGATTGCAAAGTCCATGGAACCATGGAACAGAACCATACTTGATAACACTGGTTATTTTTGACCATCCATGATAATAAAAACCAAATCATGAATTATACAATAAGGACTTCACCACTTACCAAGCTTGGGTTAATATGAACTCATCATTTGTGGCAGGGTTCCTATGCAAGATATCATTTTAATTCCATTGAGATACAAAAAAGAGATAACTGCTAAACCATGGAAGAGAAATGGCACATTTGCAGAGCTTCTCACATATTTTCTAAGTTAAATATCTCAGCTGGAGCACAGTTGTTCTTCAACCAAGTATTTGAAAAAATCTTTCACAAAAAAAATGGTGGGATCCTTTGAAGTGTAACCTTAGAAATCAAGGTCTGTGTTACAGGGCATCATTCAAAGCAGATGCATATTCCCTAGAGACCACGGTAAACTTGTTACCAAGAATACTTGGATCTCTTTGGGAAGACAGCTTGATAAAACTTCCAGGTCTTACTGGCAACACCTCTGATACTACGTAGTCAAGTATTCCCTATGTAATAGGCATGGGACAGGGTCTCCAAAAGAGGCTTCTGATCATTCTAATCGCCAATAGCTCACATGTGTTTTTTCAACAGCTTGCAGATTTGGCAACTAGAGAGCTCATTCATTTTATATGATTTAGAGGGCAGTAGTAACAGATACCTAGGTTGTCTTAGGGGTGAACAATTTGCTGACTACCATTACTTTTCCTTGCCTGCTAAGTGGGTGACCAGTGCTGAAGTATTAATTCTCAATGTTATTTCGGAACAAGGGAAGGGCATCTCAGAGCTGCATAAAGGATGACTGGCTCAGCAAATATTTCCTGAGCACCGAATACACACTCCTGTTATGCCACGATGTTAGAGTCTATCTCTTATATTTTCAATCTTAATGGAGATAAGAGGGATCAATTAATGGATCGCATGTGTGATAGCGGCATGTATTCCTGCTAAAGGAGAGAGCTCTAATCTGGAGAAAGCAGCAGCTCTGCAAACAGGGCATATCAACTCTTTAGCCCATGAGACATTCAGATTGATCTGAGGAAGAATTCTTGACAGTGAGAAAAATGGTGAAATCTTTTCTGAGGGAGCTCTAGGCAAAGGAAAGTTTCCATCTCTTTGGTATAGTGTTGTTGTGGTCCCAGATAAAAATGGACCAGAATGAAGACTTGTCAAGCTCTCATCCAGTTCAACAAGTCTTTACTGTCTCCCAGGACCTGAGGCTCACAAGCTGTCTGAGAGTTACACAGTTTTACAAGACTATTCTCAATCTGCAGAGGTTCTGAGATGCCTCCAGAATGATGAAAACCAGGCCCTTGTCTGGGAAGCAGAGCAGAGCACATCATTTTGAGCCCTGGCTTAAAACCCAGGGTGTTGACAGCTTCACTTCAGGCTGCAGTAAGGACTTAACTTCAAGATACTTCAAAACGTTCAGTCCCATAGAGAGAGCATTTTCCCAATTTCCAGCTCCCTCAACAGATTGACCTGGTTACAGGTATTATGGAAACAGTAAGTTGAGCTTGCTCTACTTGAGGTCCAGCTGGTGAGGAGTTCTGTCTGCATTCAAAATAAGGTTCTCAAACAGATGTGAGGTTTCTCCATAGAGACAGCAGACTCCAAATCTCTGCACAGGAACTAATGTGAAGAAACCATAAAGTTCCTAATAATTTCACCCTAGATACTCCAAAAAGTGTCTGGACTATGTTGATTTACAAAATAGCTCTCCAATAAAAAGCACCCATCGATTTAAAACAATTGCTCAATCCAGAACTATACTGAGGTGGTAGGGACTTGTGGGAGGAGGGTCACAAAGTAAATTATATAGCAAACGAGTTACAAGTCTACATAGCAATCCCTCGGGTCAAGCCAGAGTCTCTACTACTCTATGTAGCATTCTCTTTCCTCTTTCCCTTCTCTGCTCCTCGCCCTCCCCTTAGTCTCAGAGTGTCTGAAATTTTTTCCTCAGTTAAGCAAGACAATTTAGCTCTCCTTATTCTCACTCTCAAACTGGCATCTAATCTCTCCTAGGTGCTTGGCAGACAGAAGAGCCATCACTTAAAGGGATCATAATTACAAATAGCAAAAATTAGACGTCATTACATTTAATACAGCAGTGCCTTCATTACACGATAGCTACATACCAAGTTACTTGACTTTTGTTAGTGAAGAGATCAGAGGGACTGTGGCAGTTCCTACCTGTGCACCTCTGCTGATTTTTCCCTCCTTGAGGTAGACTGGCCTTCCTCACCTCCTTACAAAGCCAACAGAGGGTTTTCCCTTGCTATTGCCTTTCTAAATTGGCAGCAATGATGGCAGCCTCTCAGTTTTTCTGTTGTTCTCATCTATACGCTGTAAATTTCAGATCCATACATTTATTCATCATAAACAGTCATCTGATTCTCATTCCCCTCTTCTCCCCCTAATAGTGGATCCAAACTACACTCAGTCACCAACACATCTGGCTCTTGTGTTCTGGAGGAACTCTTGGACAACCTGAAGATCTTTTGTAAATCTCAGCCTGACAGCCACACGTTTAGGCCAATACCACAAGTGAAAATACCACTCTCAGAGGGCAGGGCAGGCAGAACACAAAGGTGGAATGTTGGCACAAGAAGAGACTTGCAGATGTAATGTTCAAGACTCACTTCGTAGTGTGGATGCTCTATACATCTGCGGTTTGGAATTGTTCATAATTACAGAAATGCCAGGCAGCTGTAGACTCTAGACTTTCTTTATCCTTTTGCTCACTGCTTCTTGGACATTTCACAACTTATTTGTATTTATTAAACCTTTTAGCAGCCCCAGGAGAAAGTTAAATAATAGGCTATGCTAAAGTTTCTGATTTTTTCATGCATTTAAATGTTCCATAGTCCCCATTTTTCATTTCTTCACCTGAAGAAAGAAGATTATTAGATTCATGTTGACAAAAGGTCCCAGGTCTAAAGCATCCTTTTAAAAGATCATAATATCGTCATGAGGCAGCATGACTCTCCCCAGTTTTGATCATACATGTGAGCTGTTGCTCTCTATACTCAATGCGTCTATTTATATTTATGAGGACTCATACTTGACTCCAAGTCACTAGTCCAACAGAGCCTCATGTATCAATTTCCTTCAGAATTTCTCATTTGAGTAGACTTCATAAACGTTATGTTTCATGAGGGCAGAAACTATGGAATCCTCATTTCCAAGCAGAGCGCCCAGCACACAGAAGCATCCAATACATATTTGTAAATAATTATTTGACCGAATAAACTGAGAATGGAAAACATATAAACAAAATATTTGTGAATTCAGTTTTTCTGAAGGAAACTTCCATAAGATATATATTTTTCCCAGTAATACACTCCTTAGGATATTTTCAAGGTTTATTTTTGATGTTACATATTTAGCTGCTTTTCCACTTCCCTCTGTCTCTGGCATTGATTTTCAGACTGAGTTCACTTGCTTGGCAAGTGGGAGGACAAGTGTTATCGTGGATGTAAATCTTTCCCATTGAGGATAGCTTGATAGGGAAACCAGAGGCTGAAAGGGATCTGTTTGTTTTTACTTTATGTGCAAATGTTCTCCTTACAAAATGGACTGAGTTATCTCATTTTCTAAAGAAAACCGATTTTTAAAAGTGGCAAATATTACGTGAAATAAGAGTAATCTGTTTTATAATTTGTGCCTATTACTTTAAATGACAACATATGATATTCATTTTTATGTATACATATGTACATATGTTTTATGTAAGTACATTTATACATTACAGACATACATATATATGTGTATATATATACGTATACACACACACACATACACACATATATATTTTTTCCTTTCTGAGAGAGCAAGGAAAAAGATTTGATATTACAATCATGTAACGTTCTGTGGCATCACTGTAATAGTGAGATGGATATTTGTAATTAGCACTTGACTGCTGTTTATTAAATCGCCTTAACAGATTCATATGGACAGCGTCAGTTACATAACTGAATTACAAATGACTATGTCTATAACACAGAAAACCCAATATTATGAATTTTGTAACTGGTTACTGCTTGTTATTTTAAGATGATGATTGCTGTCTTATCTGAAAGCTCTGTTTCTGGAGTTGATATTTTAAAGAAATAGCTTGAACTGGAAACCTGACAGTTTTTCATCATCCCAGGTCTTTTCCTTTCCTTCTCTCCCCCTTGTCCCTTTTTCTTCTCCCTAGTCCTTTTTTGTTCAACTTATAAAGTGTTACCTATCTGGATTGCATTTTCTGCAACTTTAAGGACAAATAATCGCACAATGTTTCAAATCCAAAAGCAGATATTCTGTGTGGTCAATTATATGGCTATTGCTTAGTTGGAATAATCATGTACTCGCCTAAGTGAAGACAAGGTGACTGGATTTATGGCCCCAGGCCCATCCCAGTTATTTACAGAATTTCATATTATGCTCCTATCTTTTATAGAGTTGATGTAACAAACAGTTATACGGAATAATCTTTCTGCATCTTTTGTAAAAGAGCCTTTAAAGGCATTATGCATTATATTAGTGTTTGTTACTCAAGGATCCTAACAATACAATCCTTGAACATATAAATTCCATGTGATGCAAAAGTTTGTTCACTTGTTTTCTTTTTGGATGAGTCGGATTGTTTTCTTTAATGAGATATTTAAAGCTATGTAATTATGGTCATTGGCCATCGCATTTCTAGAGTTGCAGATTGTATTAATCTCCTCAGATTGCTGCCTATTAGTGATTGTACTGATCATTAACACTCTTCTAGATGGTGAACAAGGAAGGATGCTAAAATTCTGACCAATCATTTTGAGGGTTACTTATACATTTTGTTTATTTAAGCCACCCTGACTCCTATCTGTCCTGGTAATGTAGGGTTGCATTCACTTAAGTCAGGCTTTTATATTTATGCCTTTTGCTTTGGAGAATATAATATCTGAATTAAAGACTGGAATTATTAATTATAATATTAGGCACCATAGATACTGACATTATTTACTAAGTGCTATGTGAAGCTCTTTATATGTTTAAATCATTTCATCTTCGACCCTTTAGAGTTGGTATTACTTTCCTCATTTTATTGATCAGTAAACAGAGAGTTTAAGTAATTTATCCAAGGTCACACAGCTAGTAAGTGGTAGAACTGAGTTCAATATAGGAAGTTTGACTCCTGGCCAGTCTGACTCCAAATTTAAGATGTTGGGAAGGATCTCAGAGATCTTGGGAGGTGTGTAAAACTATATATATATATATATATATATATATATATATATATATATATATATAATTTTCCCCTCAGTTCCTGGCACAGAGGTCCTAAATCCCTTGGAATTTCCTGGGTGATAGAAGTGTCTTTTGTTCTAATGAGGTAACTCTTGGGGGACTCCTAGATAGCTTCAGGATAGGGGATAGGGGTTGGTCACCAGAAAGACCAAGCCATGATTAGAAGCTTAGAACTTTCAGCCCCACTCTCTATCCTCCACGAAGGGAGAGGGGCTAGAGTTGAGTTAATGACAGATCATGCCTACATGTTGAAGCCTCCATAAAAATCTCAATAGTATGGGGTTCAGAGGGCTTCTGGTGAACACATCCTTCCTGGAGGTGTCACACCCCAACTCCACAGGGACAGAATGTCCTACACATGGGACCCTTCTGGACCTCCCTCTATGTACCTCTTCATCTGGCTGTTAATTTGTGTGCTATATCATATCCTTTATTATACAATAAATCGGTAAGTGTAAATAGGTGTTTCCCTGAGTTCTGTGAGCCATACTAGCAAATTATCAAACCCAAGGAGGGGTCATAGGAACACCAGTTTATAGTTGGTTAGTCAGAAGTACAGACGACAGCTTGAAACTTGCAATTGGTATCTGAAGTGGAGGCAGTCTTGTGGGGTTGGACCCTTTGCCTGTGGGATCTGCTGCTAACTCCTCAGAGATAGTGTCAGAACTGAATTGAATTGCAGGGCACCAAGCAGGGGTTGCAGAATTCCTTGAGGTGTGGAAAATCCATACTTCTGGTGTCAGAAGTGTTGTGAGTGTGGTAGGAGTATGAGAGTAAAGGAGGAACACACAGGAGTGTTTTCCCTATACAGGAGATAAATGTCTTTCACTTGTCCCACTGCTCCCCATGCCCTCTGCATGACAGTCATTGCCAATTGTTGGTAGAACCCTTTTCTACTGAGTCTAGACCCAGTCTTGGAATTGTTTCTAGTTTTTGCCCCAGGTGATGATTACCTGTTAAATGATTGGCACCTGTGTTGAAATCTATTTATCATCTATGTAGATCTAATCTGCCTCTTTCACAGAAGGACTTATGCTAAGTGCTCCAGCAGAAACTGGCTAGATGTTCACCAACCCACTTTTTATTCTTCCTACATGCACGGGTAGACTATGATTCCAGCTTTCCTTCCAAATAAGTATGGCCACATAACTGTTCTAATCAATAAAACGTGACCCCTCCTGATATGTACCATTTCTAAGTCTAACCCTAAAAATATCCTATGTGCTCTCCTCCATTCTTTTCTTCATCCACTTGTTTGATTCCTATGAGCACAGTGACTCTATAAGCCCTGATAGAGTCAAAGGGTGGAAGGAGTCTGGGTCTCTGAATCACCTCTTTGATGAAACCTACCTTCCAGTCATAAACACCTGTTTGGGTCTTATGTGAAGAAGAAACAGACTTTTGTTATGTTCAGGCCATTAAAATTTTTTATTGTGTTTGTTACAAAACCTATTGTTACAAAACAAGGGTCATACAAGATCACATCATTAGCAAGTTTCAGAGCCAGAATTTGAATCTGAGTCTTTTAAAGTCCAAATTCTTCCCACAGTGATAATCTTATTGATAATTTAAAATATTATCCATGTTAATGATAATTCACATGACCTTATTTCAGACCTTATTTCAACCTACATTGTCTCCAGTTATAACCCTACCAAGTTTTGAGTTCATCTGCAAAAAGTCTTCTTCCACCTCTAAAAAAACTCAGTATCTTCCCACTGATGACTTCAGGACTAGACTTCCCCATCCTCTCATCTGGCTTACAATTCCTGCCCAAGTACAAAGCATAAACGGTGACATCAAGTCAGGCTTTCTTAAGTGTGTCCTGGGGAACAATTTCTGTGGGATGTTAGCAGGTTTGGTGCCTAAATAAAATATTCCATGGTCAAGTACATTTGGGAAATCCTAGATTAAATAAAATGAGAAGGTGTCTTCTCTATAGGAATATCTTTTAATAGGATAATATGCCCTGAGATTCTCTAAAATAGCGGTAAAGTCAGTAGCATTTTGCAAACTTATTGATGACAGAGCCCCTTCACAAAGAGCATATCAAGGAACTGATGTTCCGTTGAACACATTTTGGAAAGCACAAGCCTACGTGTATTGGGTCATACCCATAATCGCTGGTATGAATCTAATACATCTTGGAATTTAGCCCCTCTGCCCAAGGAGACTTTTGTTTCTGGTTTGTGTACTGTCTATTCCTGACATTTGACAAATAATTATTCCTTGACCTTTGTCTGGTTTGGGCTACTAATCCTGTATCCTCTGGCTCTCTTCAAGACTTGACAACAGACTTTATTTTGTGGACAGCTCTGCCACCCTTTGTCTGTCTTGTTGTTGCCCTACCTGACAGAACACAAATGTTTCCCTTCATTGATTGTGTGTATTTATAGTATTAATTTTTGTTTCAATAGAACACCCCAAATAAAGGATAGAGTTGGGTAGTGTTAGTAACATAAAGAGACAATTCTTACTGGCCTACTTAAATATCAATGTCAATAAAATACAGTGGAGTTACACTATATGGACATTTATATTATGTGAATTCAAGTAGATATACTTAGCACCCTGGCCCCAGATAGTGAGAAAAAATAGTTTAAATGCAAGGCAGTTAGTTAGATTTTATGTTAGGGAATGCCATTACTGGGGGTCTCTTACATTTTAAAACTTGCATAATCCAAAATTAATTTTTCATAAAACTGACGAAGGAAGGTATTTCTTTGCTGTCTGAAGTGGCACCACCATGGGCTGTAGCAAAAACATGGTTCCCAATTCACCTGGCCCTCAAGATTTAAAATTGTGTGATTGTTAATATAAAAAAAGATTCTTTTCGTATTTCTATTATTTCAAAAGCTGCCAATCTTGTGAGAATTTATTAATATTTTTATGTTGTACTCTTTCAAATTTGCATAACTCTGATTTTATAAATTGCTACTACATAGTGGTGTGGGTGCTTTCACTCACCATCCCACTCCATTTGCACAGCGATTTAATCTGTTAGGAGATATGACTGCTATTTCTTTCTTTCCTGTGTGCCTTTCATAGTAGAAGATATTACTGTCCCATAAATGCAAACCAACAATTTCATCTGGCCTCACCCGAAGAAACAGAAATCTATTGAATGCTCGCAAAATGCTATGCTGAATTTACTGAACATTATGTTAGTCTCCAAAATGTCACGTAGTTTTAAGATATTTTCAAAGATAATTTTGAATATACATGATTCTTCTCTTTCTGTGCCAACTTTACAATTTTATCTCTCACATAAGATGTGAATCTACTTGAAGATAATGGACATTATTTGTTGCCAACCCAGCATCCACTATTCCCTCCTTTCTTCCTAACAAACCCCTATTTTAGTCAGGTATCTACCCTCGTATGACTAAAGGGAAGATGATCCTGATACCAGTTCCAGGAGTAGATCTTGATTTGTCTAAGGTTGTAATGGTAGTCCCACCCCCCCTTGCCAGTGATTGGTTTCAGACTGGTTGAGTAACCCAGTTATGACCTATGAGATACAAGATAGTCAGTTGAGGGGTTTCTGGAAAGATTTCCTTAATTCTCAGAAAGGGACTGAGATAGTAACAGTCCGTCTTCTTCCTAAGCCATGTTGCTGGGTCTGGATGTGACTCCAATAGTCATTGCCATCTTGCTACCAGTCCTCTGAGGATGTCAACATTAAGAGTGGAAGAGAGCAGAGATGGATAAACCCTAGGTCCTTGAAGATGTTGCTCTGTTATTGAATCAATCAGTCATGAAGTCTCCCCAACTTCTTCCTTTTAGATAATATCATCAGTTAGCTTGGGCTGCCATAGATTGGATGGCTTAAACAAAAGAAATTTATTTCTCTCAGTTCCAAAGAAGGAAGTCCAAGATCCAGGTGCCAGCTGATTTGGTTTCTGCGAGGACTCTCTTCCTGGCTTGCAGACGGCCTGCCTTTTAACCTTCTCACTCTCCTCACATGGCCTTTCCTTGGTGTATGCCCAAGAATAGAGTTCTCTCTCTTTCTCTTCCTCATTTTATAAGGCCAGCCTTATAATTAGGATTCCACCCTATGACCTCATTTAACCTTAATTACCTCCTAAAAGCCCTGTCGCCAAATATAATCACATTGGGGGTTTAGGGCTTCAACATATGAATTTGGGGGGATACAATTCAGTCCATATCAGATAATATAACAAATGTCCATATGTTGTTTAAACAAGTTTAAATTGGTTTTTCTGTTATGTATTACTAAATATACCCTAACAGATGTCATATCTTATGAAGCAATACACAAAGGACAATGTCTAATTCATGACATATAACAGAAGATCAAGGGCTATTTTCCTTTTCTCAGAACAAAGCAGTTGTCGAGTTAAAAATGGTTAGTCCATTGCTGTTACAGGGCATTTCATGAACTGCTGATTGTACATATATGTGGTATCATGTTAACATAAACAGTCCAGCCCTTAGGGAGTTTTAAGTTATAAAAGACACATTTTTCTAAGATCATGTGCTCTGATATAAAAACCATACTCTAGCCCAGTTGTATCATTATAAAGTTCTGGCAAGCCAAGAGACGTTAGTTGGTGATTTTATCAGGCAAGACGTCTAACTAATGCTTGATGAAACCATCACTGCACCATAAAACACCGTAACAAATTGCAGTGACTATTCCTTTCAAGAATTTAGTCATTTTAGATCATTAACGTTTATTTCACAAAAAGCAATTTCTTAGCAATCACTACAGTCCTACAAATAAGAATATACTTTCACCTTTGTGCGTGAAATGAATCAGTTATGTTTATTCTTGCAATTCAAATCTAATTTTAATAACTATCTTCAACAAAGAAGGTGGAGTGTAGACTTTATCCCATTCTAGTACAGCTCATATGAAACGTTTTACCTATTATTTTAGTTGCATTGTACACAAAGTAATTTTATGTAGTTTTCCAGGTGAAAATTAAATAAGTACAATTATATTGAAGTGAAGGATTTTCATAACATAGTAAAATTCACTTTTTATATCTAGCCTGGGAAGTGGAAAGAGCAGCACTCGTCAAATTTTAAAAACAAAACCAAACAAACAAAAGCAAACTCCACCAAGAAATAAATGATGAGAGATAAATTTGCATATAGATGGATCCATATTAAAGCAATAGAACTTGGGCCATTTTGAAATCTTAAACCTTCTGACACTATTTTCATAAACTCAGTAATACAAACCATGTGGTGAATGATTTTCTGAAAAACTTTGCTGGTTTCACTGTGTATTTTATTATTGGCCAAATGTGACATTAAATTTTATCCCCTGTGGCTTGGAGTTAAATGCTTGCTCTATTCAGAATGGCAACACTCAATTAAACAGCATTTTTCATGATCTACACCCACCATTGTTACTGTATTTAAGGGAAATAATGGGGGTACTGACCTATATTGCGTTTCTTATTATCAATGGAGATGAAGCGAATGCAGGGATTACTGGTGATGTACTGCCCAGCCCAAGGGACATCAATCTTCGTGCCAGCTTCATAAAAGAGGCCCAGCGCGTAGCGAGAGGAGTAGCTCACAGACTCCAGTTGCTGCCTTTGGCATTCACTAATTACTGTGGAAGAAAAAGTACAGGGCATCAAACTTTAAATTATCATCTTTCCTTTTAGTACATCAAATACAAAACTCCTTTAAACCAGTTCCAACTGTTTCTACCGACTCCAGCTCACTTATGATGAGTTTTGAAAGGTAATGTAAAATAGCATCAGCTCTAATTTCTTTGCAGAGTGATTACTGTCCTTGGCACACTTGTTTTCATCAAGCTGTAGGTCCAAAGTCTTTAGACTGGCATTTAAGTCTCTCAAAATCTGACACCAAGTTGCTTTTCTAGCTTTGTGTCCTAATTATTATCCTGGGACTGGCTGGCAACATTATAGATTCCATACACTGAGCAGGGTTTTTGCCAACACTTAACACAAGCATTTCACCCTATTTTAACAACCACCGTATAAGGTAGAATATTATTCCCATGTTACCAGTGAGGAGACTAATGCTCCATCTCTTACGGACTTCTTTAAGTTCTTCCATGTCATACAGTCATTTGTTTGCCT